>NC_090791.1:17282826-17467826 GCF_040054535.1 Antennarius striatus
GATGTGTGTGTCATCCTGAAGACTATTTTTAAACAGACCTAAAATCTTGAGTGTTGAATTCGTTTGCTTCTCCATGCTTTAGTGGTCTGAGCTGGTGAATCATTGTAGGGCATCACGTTGGGGTATTTCTAGGAAACATTTTTTCTTTGTGTGTGTGTGTGTGTGTGTGTGTGTGTGTGTATGTGTGTGTCCAGATGATGTGGCAATATGTATAATACAAGCTATTCTTGTTGTTCTGTTTAATCTTAGTATTACTTTAAATGCATTGTTCTTTTCTTTGAAACATGTGCCTTGCTTTGTGATTTTGGGCTGACTACAATACAGTAGATGGGTATGCACAATATATATCTCCCTGGATCGTTTTGTTGTTTTTCATTCATAAAGAATACGCTGAGATGTGACGATTACAATATAAAGTCAGCAGACCTAACGGAAACCAAGATAAAAGTTGTGTTAACATAAACGCACACAATCTCAACACAACCTCTTTATCCCAGCAGGACATCTACATCGGTGGCGTCACACACTAGGGGTCTCCACAGTCAGCTGCTGCGTTTGGGTGTTTTTCTGATCATTAAAGATGACGATAAGAGGAAATCCCAGTTAGTTTACCGACTAAGTAGCTCCAAGATTTAGTTTTTATCTTGTTGAATTGAAGAGTAAAAATATTTTTTTTAAAACCATCAGACCCAGGTTTAAATTTTTTAAAAATATTCCATCTTTGTGCAAAGCAATGCTAAACAGCTGCTAGCTTGAGGGTTCATCCAGCTTCTATCAGATGTGTGATGAAGATCAGTTTGATTTTTAGATGGGGGTGGGGGTGGGGGTGTTCATTAACACACAGTCATAGGTTGATGATGTGACTCGGTTTGGTGCTCCTGCTGCTGCGTGTAAAGCAGATAATTGAAGATGGGAAAAAAAAAACTTGGCTCAGAAACTGCAGCAGTGACAAGTCCCAGGACTCCATCCAGTGCAACCCAACAAACACCTGCAAACCGTCAGCTCCCTTTACGGTTTATCCATCGAACACAGGCTGGACTGAATGTGAAGCGATCGCTGCACCAAATAAAATGACGCCAACCAATCAACCATGAAGAAAACGTCCAGTTTGGCGTCTATAAGGAACAGCTTCCAAAATGATTTTTTTTCCAACTTGAAGTTTATGCAAAGCAGAAGTTCTTTAATCTGTTTGGTAGCATGTGAATGCATGGCAGCCCGACATGCACCAGAGGTCAAAGTTCGCTCTCTGGACAACGCCATGACCTCCTGCCCTTCCAGCTGCAGCTCAACCCTCACCGAGGCCTGTTGTGGTGAAGACACGTTTCTGTTAGTTCATCTTTACTCCTCCTTCCTTGGGTCTCATTTGGGTCATGTTGTACAAATTAATTCAAAGTGTTTTTGGGCTAAAGAGGTTAAAGTCCACAGACGGTGAGCGAGGTCAAGAACAAAAGTGTTTTTCATTTTCGTAAAGATGAAGCCGAGCTGTTTGATTTGATTCCCTGTCTGTGTTCACCAGGCTGGTGTCTCCTCTGCTCTGCAGTGACTGGGTGTGAATGCTTGAGGGAAGCTGTGTGTGTGTGTTAGAGACTGGAGTGTGTGTGTGTGTGTGTGTCTGTGTGTGTGTTGTGGTGACTGGACAGTGGTGTGCTTGCAGTGACTGCATCTTATGGCCATCTGCTCACAATAAATAAATGTTCTACACAAACTACTCCCGACCCTGCCTCTGTTCGCGTTGTGTATTTTCAAGGTCGTCCTCTAGGGGGCAGCACCTGAACGCAGCACATCACTTGTCATTCAAAATCCAGTGTTTGTTTAAACCCTCAAGAATTAGACGAGTAGAGTTCATATGGACACAGCGGGATCAAGTTTCTTGTCTTACTTGGCTTTTTTAAAAATGTATTTTAATCATATCTGTTTAAAACCAAGACAACAAAGTTGTATTGGCAGACAGGTGGGCACGCAGTGCTATCATGTTCAACCTAACCACCCTGCAATTAGAATTTCTGGAAAGCCTTCAGGAAGGGAGTCCAGGATTTCTGAAATGTATCACTGGAATATTGAATGCTGGTCCGATGGTGTTCGGTTCTGGGTCAGAAGAGCAGTGTCCCCCACAGGTTCATCAAACCAGTCAGTTGGGTTCTAAAAAAGGTGCTGCCGGATAAGTTTAGTTTAAAGATGGAATACATCCGATAGAGACAGCCCTAAGACCCTGCGTCTGTATTATATAGAGGAGAGGAGCCAAGGATGAGGAGTTCCATCACCTAAGCAGCAACGACCAAAACACCAGTGACCCCAGATCAGCAGCCCAGTAAGAACAGAAAGTATGAGTCGGGTTTCTGGTGATGGGGAGTAACGAAAAAGACATAAAGAATATGAACATATTGGACCGCCCCTTAGACTCTTCCTGTCATTACACCACTTGGCTGCTAAAGTAGCCAATTGTCTTCAAGTTTGTGAAAATAAACAGTTCAAAAGTTCCCCAAAGTGTACAAGAGCTTTATTGATCAGTGATCAACTCAGGCATACATGTTTATAAGTATGAAAGAAAAGAGACTGCAGACGAGTGAAGTTTCTCTCTAAGGCTACAGAAAGCAGTGAACAGATGTGCTTTGAAAATGAAGGCAAAATACTTGTGAACTCCTGTCGACAGTCGACTTCTCCTCCTGTTGATTGATTTGGTGACGAATACGATCTCAGGAAATTTATATTCTCAACCCAATATGGGTCCAGGAACATCGTTTAGGAGAGTCGGCCTTTAAAATGATGCAAAATCACATGTTTTCCATCAATGTGGGAGCGTCGAAAAACCATCAGTGTTAACCTGTAACGTCCACTCTGAACAGACATCAGAGTGGGGGGGGGGAGACGACTCATCATCATCAGATTCATAATTTCATCCACACTTATGGCACTCATGGAGACGTAACGACAGACGCACACAAAAAACGCCCCCCCCCCCCCCCCCTTGACGCAGACACAGCTCTGTCATGGCACTGGAACGAAATCCACGGGTCTGTCAGTCCGTTTGTTCAAAATCTGGTTTGACAGGGAGGTGGATCTTCAACCCGCCGTCAGTTCTGCTCTGGAACCAGGAAACGGTTCAGACCGTTCAGTCGATGTCTGCGCTGGTCCGAGATCAGCCAGACTGTCTAAAATCAATCAAAATAAAACTGTAACAGTAACGATTAATATGCGTGATACATGTATGTACTGTGAAAGAGGACTTTCTTTTCTGATTTGCAGCAGATCAACAGCCTCCTGCTGTCGCTCCGACTCATCGACCAGTTTGTTGGAAATAATCTGGAGGTCCTGCTTCAGTTCTCTGAACACTAGAGGCTGACGAAGTGGCCAGAGTCTGAAACTGTGTTGATCTGGCCTGAAGCTCAGGGCGAACACCGGGCTCCATCGCCGGGGTCACCTCAGGTCACGGTGAGGCTCTGAGACGTCAGGCCAGACGAACCGTCTTTATTTACAGTGTTGGAGACACACGTCAGACGCTCGCCGGCCCCTGGCGGTCTGTCCGACCCTCGTCCGTCTGGTCGTGACGGGGGAGCGGTCCGTCCACACCTCCTCACGAACCACCGGACGAACTTGAATGTCACCCATGATTTACAAAAACCCCAAAGTGTGCGTCTCATAATCGGTTCCTCCACTTCGCTTTTTTTTCTCTCGTATTTTTAGGCACATTTAAGCGATTTTCACGTTGGTTTGCTCACATTCAGAGTTTTTTCTAGTAATGGGGAGGATGGGGGGGGGGTGTCTATGTCTGACTTATTTCACCTAAAATGGCACAACAGCCCTGTCCCATTCAGCTGCATTCTGGGACAGAATATGTTTGCAGTAGGCGTGGTGTCAGCCCTGATGTGAACGACACACACACACACACACACACACGAGGCATCATCAGTGGTTCTTAGATGGTGTGTGTGTCTGCAGGAAGTAGTCAGGAGCATGAAGACTTGGATTGTTCAGTCAGCGTTGCTGTTGTTGGGGGGGGGGGGTGCAACAGGTGATGATTTCAGACTCTTGGTGTGTTTCTTAAAGCAACACGGAGTTAATAGTCCCGGCTGTGAGGCGCTGGTTATTACAGGTGTGGGGGGGTTACGTGGGGAAAGTCATGCTATCAGGTTACCCTTCATGGCATCATGGGACGTCGACTGGACCCCCCCCAGAGAGACCGCTCTCTTAGCAAGTCCACACCTGAGAGGAACACAGACAGACGTTAGTTCAGACGACAGGAGTCACAAGTCATTCCAGTCCTCAGTCATGTGACGCTGTGTGTGTCTAAAGCTGCTGGGGTGTGTTCACACACACACACACACACACACACACACACACACACACACACACACACACACACACACACACACACACACACACACACACACACACAGCGTCACAGTGATGAGTGAGGCGGACACACAGCCCGCGTCCATCTAGCAGCTGATTGGTCGTACCTTGACGGTGCTGTCGACCGCTCCGGAGAAGAGTCGTCCTCTGGAGACGGCGAGCGCCGTCACGCTTCCCTGGTGTCTCAGCAGAGTCTGTGTGCAGATCATGTTGTCCATGCTCCACACCTACACACACACACACACACACACACACACACACACACACACACACACACGTTACTGCCTTCACGTCGCTGACATCACGTCTCCGGTACGTGAGGGTCGGCTGGCGGGCCTCACCCTGAGGGAGCGGTCGTAGGAGGCACTGAAGACTTTGGTCTGATCCGGGGTGGAGATGACAGCCAGGGCGTAAACCGTCCCCACGTGACCCGTCAGGGTCCGCACCTGCTCCTTCGACTCGATGTCCCACACCTGGAGACCAGAGCATCATCAGCAAACACTTCAAAACACAGGTGTGTGTGTGTGTATGTGTGTGTGTGTGTGTGTGTGTGTGTGTGTGTGTGTGTGTGTGTGTGTGTGTGTGTGTGTGTGTAAAAAGGAACTGAAAACGTCTCTCACGTGGATGAGGTTTTCATAGGTGCCACAGACGATGTGGTGGTTGGTGACGGCGATGGAGTAGACGCTGCCCCCGCTGGTCTGGAGGACATGAACACACTCCAGAGAGCGGATGTCCCAAATCTGACAGAGGGAGAGAGAGACAGATGCACAGGGGGCTGCTGGGTAAAAAAAAACAAACAAAAGAAAAAACATTTAAGAGTGTTGGAAAAGGGAGTTCCTCAACAGCTCACACATCCAGGATTCATGCGTCCGCCTGCCGACTGACGGTGGCTTTTATTTTCATTTTGTGTTCGATTCTTCAGCTATTAGATGCATCGATGTTTAACACGGTCAGTAAAGACCGCTGAGCAGTCGTGACTCCTACGTCATGTGACTTCAGGATCTCACCTGGACTCCACCTTCATGAGTCACAGCTCTGTTTCTGGAATTCGACCATCACATCAACACCGAGCAGAAACCTTCACCGGATGATTCTTTTTTCCTACCATCTCGTGCAAAATCTGCAACGTCTTATTGAAATCAATAAGAAGACATTCTTGTTGTCATCATAGTTTTAGTTTTATGTCCAAACTCCAACATGACTTTGTTTCAAAGCTTTGAACGTCATCACAAGGCTTCCTCCTCTCTCGCCGCTCCGTCTTTTCTTCATATAAAGGATCAAACACCAACACGCCAGCCTTGATGTTTCCATTAATTACAGAACAAACTATCTTTCCACTGCTAGCCACGGTTTACAACTCCAATTAGTCAAACATTAAAAACGAGTCCCTGAAAGAAGTGGATTTCTTATGAGGAAAAAATTAATAGAAGAGAAGTTTTTACGTCTACAGTCTCTCAGAGTTTGCTTTATGTCGAAGTCACTTCATTGCCAACACGCTCAAAGGGGTGTTTTTTCCTCTGAACGTCGGGGACGTTTGTCACAGCGAAGCTTCTCCACAACCGTTTCTGAGGCTAAGTGTTGGCCGGAGAAGAAGAACCTGCGTCTGCTTTATTCATCCTTTCTTCCCTGGTTCCCAAAACCCGTCCGTCCCTTCATCTCTCCACAGCCTCCCTGAGGAATTCATTAGTGATGACTCCAGAACAGCACACACACACACACACACACACACACACACACACACACATACACACACACACACACACAACTAGCAGTCCTGTGCTGATATTTCAAAATAAACCACTTGGAGATTTTTTTTTTTTTGCTCATCCTGGTTACTTGTTTCAGCGCGTTAGAAAACAACCAGCGGTCTCGGTCCTCGGCCTACCTTGATGGTCTGATAGGAGCCGCTGTACAGGTGGTTCTGGGAGGCCACCAGCGCCCTGACCCAGTGGTTCAGACCCGTCAGCTCCTTCTTCAGCTTCAGCTCCGTGCCCACGATGTCCCACACCTGAACGCAGAGAGGGTTCAGAAAGAATTAAAAGTGAAGCCGTAGACACAAAAACAAAGATGTTAAAACCTTGTTTATCACAAAGCATGTCTCTCTAGAAGTGTAACACACACACACACACACACAGGGAATACAGTGTGTGTGTGATGACACTGCGCTGAAACAGGGAGATCATGGGAGGAGGTGAAGAGTGGAGACACACAATACACCACAAACACCCCCTTTCCCTTCCCTTCCCTTACTTGCTTGTAACCATGGTAACAAAGACAAGGCCAAAGACGTGGCTGCTGGCTGTGTGCTTCCTCCCTGCTGAGCCACATCTCTACACTCCTCTTCATCACACATCTCAGAGATGAAGAGCTGAACGACCAGCTACTGAAGCCCGTCTAGAGGGCCGACACGACCAAAAGCAGACCGCAGTCCTGTGACCCCTCCCACTGGGTTGAGCCAACACCATGGTTTTGTGTGTTTCTTTATTTTGCTGGCTGAGGCCGCTGCAGTGCAGACGGCGTGTTACAGAATTCTAAACACAATAATCTGTTTAGTGACTGATGGCTGAGAGCTGAAGCTCAACACACGACCCGACACACCCTGGATGACCCACACCGCGTACAGAAACGTACCTTAATGGCCTTCAGGGAGCCGCTGAACAACATGTTGTGGGAGGAGACCAGTGTGCACACTGGGTTGTCATGGGCACGGATTGTGTTGACCTTCTGCAGGGTCTGGATGTCCCACACCTGAACGAGACACACAACAGAAAGACGTGAACTCGTCTTCCACTGAGCATACGCTACAAACGTTTTCTGTTAAGGAGGAAGCAGGGCGGTAGGGGGGGGGGCATCACTCACGATGATGGTGCAGTCTGCAGAGCCGCTGTACAGCCTGTTTCTGTGGAGACAGAGACCGACATCATTCTCTGGTGAGAAGGCTACTCATTCCCAGCTGATCACAGTACTCGTTTTGTTTTTTTTTACTGCATGTGCTCATTTTGTTACCCCTGGATACACAGCGCCAGAACGATGCCGTCGTGACCCTCCAGGGTTTTCTGACACTTGTAGGTGGTGCAGGTGTCCCATACCTGAGCAGAAGGTGGGAGACGATGATTCGCTGCTAAAACACTAAACTATTACATCAAGTTGTTAAAGTTACAAAATGCATTTGTGTTGGGACGCTTCCTGAGCTCCTTTTTAGCTCACGTCCTCTAAACTGCGTCCTTTATCACGAGAGTAATATCATGATTCTAGACTCTCACACGAGAAAAGGTTATAGGTAAACGGACGTGTTTGTTGTCAGTGCAGAGTGTTGTGTGTGTGCTTGTGTGTGTTCATGTTACCTTGATGGTTTTATCTGAGGATCCAGAGAAGAGCAGGTCCCCGGTGGAGTAGACACAGAGGCACCAAACGGGACCCTGGTGGCCCACAAACGTCCCTTTACACTTGAAGATCTGCTGAGGGTCATATGCTGCAAACAGAAAGAAAAAACAGTGAGACAGGATTAGTTGTAGCTGATGATAATTTTTCATACAGACAATTGTCTTCTGTTCATTCTTTATGGTGTAAGACTGGACGTGGACGCCGGAAGTGAAAGCTTGAGGTGTGGCATTTTAAAGAGTCATAAAAAGGTTAAATAAAGAACTAATAAAGTATTCCCTGGATGTTATGGAAATGAAACCTCACATGTCTGGAATTTGATCTGACATGCCGCGTTCTAACATTTTTTATTCATCAGTACCCTTTCATATAAAAAAAAGACATGTCTATACAATCCAGATAGGCCAGTACACTGTTGTTCTGTATTTAATGGGCTCCAGTGCATTCAGTGAAGATACAGAGACAGGAGGCAAAAACTGGAAGCAGGAGGATACACAGATGGCCGCTGATTAAGAAAAGGAGGAAGAGTCAGATGATGATGACGAAGAAGAGAACGGCCAAAGAACGCAGTCAGACTTCAAATCAACAGAACTTTGATGTTTAAAAAATCCATCAACTTTAATCTAACACACTCCTTTGCTGAGGAGAATGAAGAAGAATGAATAAAGACATCATTAAAGGAGAGCAGACGGATACTTACAGCCCAGGATCCCCATGTTGAGTCTGGCATTGATGTGGGACAACTCATCCTGCAGATGGACACAAAATTAACATTTAACACACCAACTACAATCCTTCTGTTCTTCCTCCCAGATTTAACCGCTTCTTTAAGCCCTCACACACACACACACACACACAGACTTGTGTTTATTGCCATGTTGCGCTTACATTCAACATGGAGGCATCTCTACGAAACTCCATCAGGTCTTCGCTCAGTTTACTCTGGTTCTCATCCAGCACGTCTGAAAATAACACGACAATAATGTTGAGGAAAAGAGGAGAAATCAGGACGGATGATGGAAATGAGATCCCAGGTCCTCGCATGCGTCTACTTCTCAGTCGTAACAAGGCATTCACTAACAAACAGGTAAATGTGCTGAAATTCTTTCTCTACTATATTTTACCAAATTTGAGCTCCAGGTTCTTCTCCAGCTGATCCAACTTCTCAGACAGTTTTCCTAACATGGAGCGCAGGAAAGCAATGTCTTGGTCCTTCTGGGCCAGAGTGAGCTGCATCTCATGGAACCTGAACAAGAAGCATTTGATACGGATGCATCTGCTATGAAAATGATGACTTTTGCATTTCAGACATTTTTAAGTTTCAAAGGTTGATGGAACTTGTAAAAAAAGTATTGTTAAATATTTAACCTGACACCAATCGGAGTTAAAATGCGTGTGCTCACCTGTCATCAGTCTGCTGCAGAAACTCCTTCAAACCCTCAAATTTACACACCTCCAGGTGTGTTTCATACGTGTCCTGGTTACCGATGAAGGTGCAGCTGTCAGGGAGGAGAGGAGAGTCCGATTAGTCACTAGGAGATCAAGTGTTAATGGAGGAAAGATAAAAATAGAGATGACTTTACTGGGTGTCCTTAGGACTCACCCGTATTTGGAGTGTGGACATTTGATGTGCTCACACTCTTTGAGGTGTGCCTCCAGGTTCATGGTGAGCAGAGGGGGGCAGGATGGGTTGTTGGGGCAACGAACCGGCCTGTAGTCACAGCTGGCCTCGTGTTCTCTGCAGAGGGTGGTGAGAGAGACAGCATGTTGCTGCGTTCCTATGGGAGGAGTGAAAGCATCCCACCACACCCCACTCTGGGGGAGCTTACTTGCGTGCAGACAGTTTGATGGTGAACGGGCATCCCAGCGGATCCACCTCATACACTCCGGGTTTCCCCGCCACCGTGGAGGTGGGCGCCGCGGCCCCTCCTGCGCCGCCGGCTGTGGATCTGCAGCCGTATTTACAGTGAATGAACAGCTCTCCAATTTGCTCAGCTACCGCGATGTTGTTCACAACCACCGTTAGCTTAGCCGCATCCACGGGGCATTTGTCTGAAAAGAACACAACAACCACAAGGTTTAATAAACTATAGTTTCTACTGATGACGTCTAAATGGAATCAAACCATTATTAATGATAATCATGTTTGACATGTAGCAGTTCCACCCGTGGTGCAAGAAAACATCCTCACCTGAAGTCAAGGCACATCGTCTGCAGAAGGTGTGCTGAGAAGGAGACGTAAACATTTATTACGAGATTTTATGAGTTCAATGTTCTTCTCATAACAAGATAAAAAACAAAACTCAGCAACTAAGCCCCGCCCCTAGTTACTATTGCTATGCCAATCAAGTTTTAGGTTGCAGTTAAAACCGTGGCCCAACATTCTTCAGAGGCTTTTGGTAGGATGGGTCTCCCAACTAAAAAACAAAGGCTATAATATTACTTCATATCATTTTATTAAGTACAAGAAGAGAAAGAGAAAAAAAAATAAAAACAATCTAAACACTTCATGTATGGAGTCATGCATCTACACGCTGTGAAATCCACAGCTGAACAGGGTAACCATCCCTAGTTACAGTCGCTAAGCTACAAATAGAAGAATGTTGCTCTGGGAGGGGACTCGTTGCAAAATTTTTTAAAAATCGCCTAACACGTGAGGTACTGTTATGGAAATGAGCACTAACGAGTAAGATGGGCAGGGGTAGAGAACTCACCCCACACGTCGTGATGACGGGGTCCTTGAACACGTTACAGCACAACTGGCAGCACAATTTCACTGAAGGCTGTTCAGCAAAAATCTGGGGCTCCTGCACACAAACAAGGTCATTTCTTCATTTTCTGAATATTTGGTATTCTTTCTGCTCCAAACATATTCCTCGCTATGTTTTAATGTTACAATGGGTATACGTTAAGGTGTGATGGCATGTATGGTGTAATAATGAACTCATACCGTGTCTTCTTCCTCTTCATGCAACGAGAAAGTGGAGCGCAAAGACATGTTGGACTCTGAATGCAGAGATCGGATTGAGATGGCTGAATCCGACCTCCGAGGAGTCCCGATAGGAGGCTGAGGGGAAGAGGAAACCAATCATAGCCTATTCACAAAGTAAAATAAGATTTAAGGAATCTCTGTGGACAAGTCCCACCATCATGTAGATCAAATCTCATACCTGAGAAATAAAATGTCACTTCAATCCAGTCACTTCAAGTGTGTTTTAATGGAATGCCCATCAAATATAGAGCTCTGGTAACTTGTATGAACTGTGCGAATTCATCAGGCTGGTTTGGAAAAACAGTAAAAGGCATGTTTATGAGTGTACCATTCCATCGTCGTCATCTCGGGGGGAGTACGTCAGCGTGCTGGAGGAGGAGGGGGTTCTTCTGTGCTGCTTGTAAGTGGTGGATCCTTCTGCTGACAGCACATACAGGCAAATTCATAAAACAATAACACCAAAATAATGGAGGACCACAGTGACTGTCATTCAGAAAAACGTTTAATATGTAATCTAAATGTTTTACCTTTAGTTCCAGCAGCCACAGCTGCAAAGGTGGGGCCGAACGAGGCCTCCATCTTGCTCTGTTGAGAGGAGAAGAGGGTTCAAGTGATAAATAGATGGCCAAGCAAGGCTAGAGAGTAACTGTTAAGATGAATTTCAGAAATTCACAAAGGTTTAAAGTGGATATTAAGCTCTATTCATTTATATCATGTCACATTAGGGTCTCTTACCCCAGTGCTGGAGTCAGCTGGGGGAGTGGAGGGGCCACTGCTAATAGCTGATGTGGTGACTGCTGCTGCTTCGCTGGAGTATCTGTTGTAGCGATGCACCTTTGCGCTGCTCATAACCCAAAACACACACAAACGCCAGAGGAAACACTAGCAGCTAGCTGGATTGCTAGGCCTAGAGAAAAGAAAGGAAACACAGGTACAGAGGCAATCAGTGAGGAAAGAAGAGGACGTGTGTGTTTCAACAGTGAACACATAGGAAACACAAACTTTATGTTTATAGGATTTGGATTTGAAGGAAATGCAATTTCTGTTCCAGATATGTGTATGCATGAAACATAAAGATTAGAATTTAACTATTGCAGTAAAAAAAGGTTTTTTGTTCAATAGTTTTTATGGGGTTTTTTATTTTGTGTAAATGAAAAAAGGAAGTGAGATTACAAGTATATATTTTGTTCACAATGGTGAAATACAGGAAGTTTACAGTTGAGTAATATGGTTATCATAACATGTTGACAGAATGTAATCTGTAATCTGGTGATGGACATTTTGATATCAGATTTTTATCAGTATCTGAGCTCAATTCTCTCTTGAACAGCACAAATCCTTTCAGAGTGGTTTTACTCAATCTGTTTGGTGAAGCAAATGAAAGTGAAACACAAATACACTTCTTCTTTTCACACTTCTACACTATTAAATGAAAGAAACTGCATTTTATAAAAGAAACAACAACAACAACCCGCTGGAGCGGACCCTGGTCGGAACAGGGAGGTATGCGGCTCTAATCCAGCCTGGACACTAACCAGGACCTCTAATCCAGCCCGGACCTCTAATCCAGCCCGGACCTCTAATCCAGCCCGGACCTCTAATCCAGCCCGGACCTCTAATCCAGCCCGGACACTAACCAGGACCTCTAATCGAGCCCGGACCTCTAATCCATCCCGGAAACTAACCAGGACCTCTAATCCAGCCCGGATCGCCTCGGTTTCTGCCCGGGGCAGGAGACCCACGGAGGGGGGCGGGGAGCCCACTGCGGGCGAAAGTTCAACACTGACAGCCAATAAACTAAATGTTATCAGGCTAAAATGGAACAATATGACCGTTTTCCGCGTGTTAGCTCCTAAAAGCGCAGCTCGTAACGAAGCGTCTCTCTTAAAACTACGTTATCAACAATTATTCATCTGCGCTGGGAGCTAGCTGCCTAGCTTAAGTGGCTCGTTTGTTAGCTTAAATTAGCTGATGTTACTCTCTATTAGCAGTCACTCTGCTAACAGTCGCTGGCAGCGCTTGCAGTCAGCTAACACGTAAACTGCGTCATCTTTTAGTTAACATGGCAGTTACCTAAAAGCAGCGAGTCTTCACGATGTGGACTCACCATTGTTTCTGTCACAGGGTAACCTCAAATCTCCAGACGAATTCCTAAATCTCCCCCTCTCACTGCCTCAAAACTCATCGCTCAACTGCCGCGGTGTGTTCTGGGATCAAGAGTCTCGAGAGCAGTAACTGTCCGCTGACTCCATTCGCTGTCAGACTACATTAACTATCATGCACCGCGCGCAGCTGTCGTCGTCCTCGGTGCTGTCAGTGGATTCCGCAAACCAACGGCATCGCTCAGTGATCCCAAACGCAGCATCGTCTGGTCGGGTTCTGCGTCCTCATTGGTTCTGCCCGGGTCCAAACCATCCTCCGTCAGCCACCGTCACGTTTTACGACCGGTCCACGTGAACGGTGGCGTGATGTCCACAGAGGCTGGCCACAATCACACAGAAAGAGTGAATTGCCTATAAAACCTGAGTGTATTGATAACATATGGTTTCAATCTAAAAAAAAAAAAAAGTAAAAAAGGAATGTAGAACTCATTCCAGCCCAGTCACTGGTGAAGAGAAGCAGCTACACGCCACAGGTCTGAGAGCTCACATAGGTTTCTCTGATGTACATTTAGGCCTTAACCAAAAAAAAAAGGCGTGGGATTTGATTTAAAAGTAAGTCTGTGATGGTGAAGTCGGTGTTTCGACAACAGATTATCAGCGTATCTCTGATTAAATGTGGCATTCAGTGGTTTGAGTCCTTTAGAGATTACCGCAGACAGTGAAAGCATTATTTTGTATTATGTTTAACGGGAAAACTTGTAATACAATGAGGTTGTATATTACGTTATACTTGAGTGAGGACAGCCATGATGGACGTGTGGTGGCAAGAGGATTTCTTAAAACACGGACAAAGGTACAAATATTTATTTGCCATTTAAAATCATACATAGGTTGAGGAGAAGTCCATTGATGATACAAACAGAAAATTTAGCAAATACTCAGCTAATATGACGAGATCTCCGGCACAGACATCACTGGAACCCTTTTTTCTCTCAGTCCCATAACTTTCATTGTCCAATATGTGTCTGTGTGCGTATGGGGAGGAGTGTGTGTGTATTCCCATTATGGACTTGTTGAAGTGAAGATGATGAGGTAGACACACAATGACCAAACTTGCCTTATAGAGATATAAACAATTAGTTCCTCAGCAGGTCATGTTACACAATGCTTATGTAAGATGAATCATACTATGATCAATCAATCAATCAAGTTTTATTTACATAGCGCTTAATCATGGCAACAGACATTTCAAAGCGCTTTAGCAGACAGAGAAACCCAACTGAACCCTCCAGAGCAAGCATAAGCGACAGTGGCGGGGAAAAACTCCCTCGATGAAGAAGAAATTCCGGGCAGGACCCAGACTCTTTTGGGCAGCCATCCGCCTTGACCGGTTAGGTGGAAAAGAAATAAAAGGAAGATAAGAACAGGGAAAGAGAAAGAGAGACAGAGAGAGAGTGGCAGATACGCCAGATAGAGACAGTGTCAATATGGTTAAAGTTATGCGTCCCTTTGCTAAAGTCAAGGCGCAATTTCAGCTGCGTGGATGACTGTATGGCAGCACCGAGGGAGAAAGGAAGCAGGACCCCAGCCAGGTTTACAAAAAAAATCATTCCTCTACAGATGGATTAGAAACAGTGGTGATGACTGTCTCCAATCTGTTTAGACTGTTTAGATAGCAAGAAGATGCCTGAGGAATGGACGAGAAGTGTGCTGGTGCCCATTTTAAAGAACAAGGGAGATGTGCAGAGTTATGGCAACTACAGAGGAATAAAGTTGATGAGCCATATCATGAAGTAATGGGAAAGAGTAGTGGAAGCTAGACTAAGGGCAGAAGTGAGCATTTGTGAGTAGCAGTATGGTTTCATGCCAAAAAAGAGTACTACAGATGCAGTATTTGCTTTGAGGATGTTGATAGAGAAGTACAGAGAAGGCCAGAGGGAGCTGCATTGTGTTTTTGTAGATCTGGAGAAAGCTTATGACAGGGTGCCCAGAGAGGAACTGTGGTATTGTATGAAGAAGTCTGGAGTGGCAGAGAAGTATATTAGAGCAGTGCAGGACATGTCTGAGGACTGTAAGACAGTGGTGAGGTGTGTGTAGGTGTGACAGAGGAGTTCAAGGTGGAGGTGGGACTGCATCAGGGATCAGCTCTGAGCCCCTTCTTGTTTGCCATGGTGATGGACAGGCTGACAGACGAGGTTAGACAGGAATCTCCATGGACTATAATGTTTGCAGATGACATTGTGATCTGCAGTGAGAGCAGGGAACAGGTGGAGGAGAAGCTAGAGAGGTGGAGGTTTGTCCTGGAAAGGAGAGGAATGAAGGTTAGCCGCAGTAAGACAGAATACATGTGTGTGAATGAGAGGGACCCAAGTGGAAGAGTGAGGTTACAGGGAGAAGAGATCAAGAAGGTGGATGATTTCAAGTACTTAGGGTCAACAGTCCAGAGCAATGGAGAGTGTGGAAAAGAGGTGAAGAAGCGTGTCCAGGCAGGATGGAACGGGTGGAGGAAAGTGTCAGGTGTGATGTGTGATAGAAGAGTTTCAGCTAAAATGAAAGGAAAGGTGTACAAAACTGTGGTGAGACCAGCGATGTTGTTTGGTCTAGAGACAGTGTCACTGAGGAAAAGACAGGAGACAGAGATGGAGGTAGCAGAGATGAAGATGCTGAGGTTCTCTCTGGGAGTGACCAGGAAGGACAGGATCAGGAATGAGTACATCAGAGGGACAGCACATGTTAGAGGTTCTGGAGATAAAGTCAGAGAGGCCAGACTGAGATGGTTTGGACATGTCCAGAGGAGAGATAGTGAATATATTGGTAGAAGGATGCTGAGTTTTGAACTGCCAGGCAGGAGGCCTAGAGGAAGACCAAAGAGGAGGTTTATGGATGTAGTGAAAGAGGACATGAAGGTAGTTGGTGTGAGAGAAGAGGAGGCAGAAGACAGGGTTAGATGGAGGACACTGATTCGCTGTGGCGACCCCTGAAGGGAAAAGCCGAAAGGAAAAGAAGAAGAGACAGTGGTGAGGACAACCATGATGGACGGATTTACAGACAGTGGTGCCTAACAGTAGGGGTGGGCGGATCGATCCAAATATCGATATTATCGATACTAAGCAAGTACTTGGATCGGATCGATACTATTGTCCTGGGATCGATACTTCGCTCCTCCAACAATTTCCTCAAAGCGCTGCTTCTCTGTGCAAATAGCACACCCCCCTCTCTCTCACCCAGCGTTCCCCGCTACTCTGAGTCTCTGCCTGAGTGACTCAGGCACACCTTTAGCTCCCCCCCTACCTGGCCACTGGCCTGCTGCATCCTCCAGACAGAGACAATGGACTCTGGCAGAGGCTTTCAGCCATAAAATCAACAAGACCCAGGTAATCTGTTTTTCACAATGTAATTGGGTATCAATTTTAGGAGATTAGTTCAATATTTATATGTTCACCCAGTTGAAAAAAATAAAGTTTTACTAAGGGCTACAGCTATCCATTACCCAAGTAATCGATTAATCTATTGATTAATTCTATTACTAAAGTAATCAGATAAAAATACAAGGTTCACAATATGTTATTGATATTGTTATTTATGTGACTGCTTTCCTATTTGGTCTGAATTGTAATGATATAAATAAAAGTTATACAGTGAATGAGAAGAAACACCATTTTCATTAGTGTAATATTTATTACCACAAAAATGAGTCTCTCATAATCTCTAACTTATTGTGAACCATGTACATTAAAGTGTTAAACAAACGTTAATGCCTGAAATAACATTACGTTACATTGCTGCTTTTTTTGGTTTGACACTCTTGACTTTTGTTCTGAAGCAGTTGTTGTAGTAGAAGTATTTTATTTTTTATACACTGCTAAAGTTTGCATTGTAGTTATTCAATGAAAAATGAAACATTTTTATTGCCTAAAATCTTTGTGCTGTGTTTATCGCAATTATAACAAACTAACTCAAGGGGGGGCAGGGGGGGGTCAATTAGTCAATGATCTTGACATTTCCAAGCAAAAAGTATTGGTATCGTATCGGTATCGGCCGATACTACCCTGTATTTACTTTGTATCGGATTGATACCAAAATTCCCGGTATCGCCCAACCCTACCGAACAGAAGACAGGAAGTGGAGTTGGAGGAAATGAAGATGTTGAGGTTTTCTAGGATTGACCAGGTTGGATCGGATCACAAATGAGTTCATTGGAGGAACAGCCAAGAGGAGATTTTCTGAAGACAAAGTTAGAGAGAGCAGACTTGGATGGTTTGGACACGTCCAGAGGAGAGATGGTGAGTATGTTGGTGAAAGGGACATGAGGGTGGAGCTACCAGGAAAGAGGGCAAGAAGACCAAAGAGAAGGCGGATGGATGTAATGAGGAAGACTTGAGGGCAGTTGGTGTCAGAGAGGATGAAGAAGATAGGATGGCAGGGAGAAGGACACATGCTGTGGGTAACAGGACATGCCCAGAAACAGAAGAAGATACTTGAGTACAGTATATATTGTAGAATAGTGTCATTTCAATACCTGATAACATCATTATGTTATCATGACTGTCCTCACCACTGTCTCGAATCTATCCATCATGGCTGTCCTGTTTCAAGTGTTCTAAGTGACAGCAAAATAGCATATTTTTGCATATACATGTTAGTATAAGTGTGAATAGCATAAGAGGTTATTTGTCTTCACTGAGCAGCTGTCATTGTCACACATTGTCCCATGATGCCTTTTTCGTAAACTCAACTCTCAAACAGAACAAGCAGAGCTGAACATTGGAGACAGATGTCAAAGCTGAGCTTCACGTTAGCAACAACACCTGCTCTGACTATCAGAACTGACCCTGAGAGAATTGGCTTCAAACACGACCAGGACAAATCTGTGTGAAACTAATGTTTCCCAGCCTAGGCAAGACCTGAAGCTCCCATAGCAGCAGATCAATAAGCAGAGAGAAAAAGAAGAACCTACCCTGACTGAGCTCATCATGATGGAGAATCTCATCTCCTTCTCATCTCCTCTTTTTGAGGAAAAAGCTCCCAATCGGCCTTCTTTCAGAGCAAATCCATTCAGATTCACCAAAAAGCTGCTAGCAGAACTGTGGTGGGACTCCTGTAGGCCCAGAAGAGGAAACAATGAACACATTAGCAACATATGCAGGAGTGAAGAAGACTGCCCACCAGAACCCTGTTTTCAGTTCAACACCATAGATCCAACTCTGGCACTCCCCTATCACAAAGGAAAACTCATTTCCCTCCTTCAACAGGTAATATGTTATTAATAACACAATTAATATCATATAATTCTTATTGTTTGCTGCAGCAAAATTTCTACTTAACCATGGAAGGAGTTCAGATCATAAAGATTACACACAGGATTAGGGATTCCATCATCTTCATGGAGTGATTTCAGGTCTTTGTGAATAGTTGCCCAACACTCCCACACACTCAGTCTTAGCCATGTTCTTGGGTCTTGTATCATATTTGGTGATGTAAAAGCTCCAGAATATAATTGTTGGACAGAAAAGTATTTTACCCTCACTCACATCGGAGGAGTTGCAGGCTGATGACATCAGATGGAGGAGTTGTGGGTGATGCAATCCACTGAGCTGAACAGACTACGGGGCAAACAAGGACCTCCAGGAAAAGCTGGCCTCGCTGAAGAACTCATAGCCATGTAGCTCTGGAGAGGCTTCTACGGAGGGAAACTAACAATACATGCACCGGAAACTTGATCAGCTCAAACTTCCTGCAGGCAACAATTCTGTTAATATGTGCAAGTCTTTGACAACTCAGGACGTTAAACGTGTAAGAGATAGCAAAACAGAAATATTGAAGATGCAGGAACGATAGAGAAAATATTATTTTATCAATTAATTAACACAGAGTACTGTAAGTAAGTAAGTTGTGTGGGCTATGTGTGGTCTCTCCAGCAAGCTGCTCAGTAGAACTAAGTCAACACTCGCCTTACACAAGATCGACAAAAATGAAGAGTCCAATGAATATAAGTTTAATTATGCTTGGATTTGATCAATTTCAGGCACAACCTGTATCCCAGCACCACAGCTTAGAAATATCAATCCTCCCATTATTAACCAAACATCACATAAACAGGAGTGGGAAACAAGGGCGTCTTTGCAGACTATGCAGGTACGGGTAAGAAAAACCAACCATTTACAGATATAGCTGTGGCAGTTCTGAAGAAACCTGCCACCGACAGATTTATGTAGAGGATAGTCACATCTGTCACACGGATACCTCTGTCTGATGAAAGTGTTCTTCTCTGTGTCCTGATACCAGACATGATGACTGTTGTTATTGAGACAGTGTAATTGTGTGCTATCGTGCAGGGGGAAAAGCCCAAGGATGGACAATTTTGACATTTGTGAAAAATTACCACAGGTAAGATGAGAGCCATGAGTTTATCATTATTTTTGACTGCAGGCAGGATATGGCATAAGTTATTGTTATTTGATTTAAAATAAAGGTACACACTTTTGGCTAGAGGACCAGAGGGTGGACAGTTTAAGCACGACCCTTAGAATGGAACATTGAGGTAGCCGGAGAGGTGTTCATTGAACCCCAAGCACTGTTCCCAAGATGTCTACAAGTCCTCTGTGTGTGTGCGCTCAGGTCTATGTGTGTGACTGTGTGAAATTAAGTACTTTTGGTGTGTGTGAGTGTGTGTTTTGGGTGTAAACAGAAGTTCCCCATTGTGGCATAAAAAACCCCATTGCTGTTGTTATTCTTGTTCTGCCCATAAGATCCTAACCTGTAGTGCTTTGTTTGTTCATCAATTACAATCAGTGTACAGTTGCTGGCCTCTAGTGGTCAGTGTGAAAAGACATGACTGAAACTTTCTGAATGAAGACACCAGAGAGAACCTCAGTCCGTGTTGTCATTTAATATTTTATGTGACAATAGATTTAATGTACTTCATAGAAAATCCATATATATATATATATATATATATATATATATATATATATATATATATATATATATATATATATATATATATATATATATATATATATATATATATATATATATATATATATTCATCTTTAAGTGGATATTCTGGGTGGTCATTTCACCCGTGTGAAAAATCTAATTTTGAAAAAATATTTTATTGATATTCAAAGTCAAGTCATTAATCACATGCAGAAAGCTTGGCAGCATTTCTTTCCTAGATACACACCTGATGCTCACAGGGCTGAGGCTGTCAGGGATCAGGCCTCACAGAACCACCCGGGCACTGCTCCATGGATATCTGGACCAATTTCATTTCAACTTCACCCCAAAAGAGTCAGAAGTTAACACAGAGGATGTTTTGATATTTCTGATGGAACATTAATGCGTTATGAAAATGCAGCTGCAGCTGCAGTGAGGGCTTTTCAGTGTCAGTCGAGACACAACCATCAACCATCAGTAGTAATTTAAATTTGATTGAAATCGGTTGTTGCGTGAATTAAGCATACCATTGATGATTTTGAGTTTAAATTTTGTTTTCTTTAACTTTTCTTCCTAACAACAAAACATTTTTTCTGATATAAATGTTGATGACCGAAGACACTGGCTGTAAATAAATCTGTGAGGCCTTTCAGCTTCAGTCCTTAGGAAAAAAGCAATCCTTAGGAACACAATGCACGTTGTATTTTAATTTGTATAGGTAACATTCAGAGACGCCCTCCTCTCATTGGCTGCTCTGAGAGATTCAAAATTCCTTCCACCACTGAGTTGATTTTCCCTGTTCCACCGGAAGAGGGCGCTGCAGATCCAGACGTCCACAAAGAATTAGAGTCCTGAACAGCCTGTAAAAGCCCCCCAAACCCTGAATATTCAGCAACATCGGTTTACAATTGATCAATGATTGTTACAACAAGTGATGACACCACATTTTGTCTCTTAATATATGTTGCTGAACTGTGTAAACAGTTCGTCTTTGACCTGGTTAGTGCAAACAGCTGATTAATAGTACACTATTTTGTCAATGAACCTACTTTACAATGGGGTGGAATGATTTCGCCCCCAGCTCTTCGGCATGAGCTGGGCTTTCTGGTGCTGACCCGTGCATGTCAGGGATGTGGCTGTGAATGGGGGGCCACATGTACACAGAGAGGGAAGGAGCTGTAAATAGAAAGAAGGACCAGGCCTGAAGGCCGTAATGCAGCCATGAATAAGAGACATTTTGAATGCAGCTTTGTTGTGTGTGTGTGTGCGCACACGTGCACACACACACACACACACACACACGCACACGCGTGCACCGCTAAAGCGTTCCATTAGAGGAAGCCCAGGCCATTAGTACTTTTAGCTTCTCTATGAGGGACAGCACTGACAAGACTCGACCTCCCTCCCCCCAGAACACACTCACACTCACACACTCCACAAATACTCACACAGCCACCTCTGTCTCTCTGATGCAGATGTTACTACTATATGTGTTTTAATGGCCGTCACAGCGGCAGAGCAGGCTCTCTGAAGAGAGGGATTCAGCGTCTTTTTAAAGACTCCCTCTCTTCTCATGCTGATAAGACGCCTCAAACAGCTGACAGTGTATACAACATATCTGCCAATCTCTTTGAACGTGCAGTCACAAAACGTGTCATTGTGTCCCGTTGCTTCAGTCTCCATTCACAAAACGCTCCTTCTGTGCAGACAAGCGCGTCTGTAGCAGCTGACAGTGTGGTCAAAACTCTTTCTTCCTCCTCTTCTCACTTCTAAAATGGGATCCATCGACTTGTCACTCTGACTCACAGCAAGTGTGTCTTCTGTCTACAAAGACGGGCCTCATCCTTCTTAAAGGAAACGGCTGACAACATATAATGTATATAATGTGTCCTCAGTTCTCGGATCTGCTGACCACAACTTCTCTTTACAGTAGATGAGAAAACTTCACTTTGCCACTACTTATCTCCAAGAAGGCCACAAAAGTGAATCTGCAGAATGTGAAATAAATGTTTGCTTTTGCGCTGTGAGTACGTGGATCTCTGCTTAGTCAAGAACCCAAATCAACAACATTCCAGAAGAACTGCAGGTTCTCGTGTAGAAGGACTTTCACTGTAGAGGTTACCTAAAAACAACGATGATGTTCAGCAAGCCATCCATCTTCTTGTAGGTGAGACAATATCAATCGTCCCGTCCGCAGTGTCTTATCCAGATCACTTTTTCAGCTCGTTGTTTTGGTTTTACAGAGAAATTAACGTAAAAGATGCTAAATAATCAGTCCATCACGAGGGGCCAAAGAAATTTTCCAAACCCTGTTGAAATGTCACATAGTGAGGGCCAATCATGGTAGTCTCGCAAAGCAAATTTACAATAAATATATTGGGTTGGAGTTTTAAAGTTCGCAGAGATGCATGTTGTTTTATGATAGTTATTTCCCTTATTAGTCATACTCATCACTTCTACCTGAGTTTCTTCTTTGATGGGTGTCGTATCACCCTGGTTCTGTATAGTTCTACAGCTGAGTTTGCTTACAAAGGGACATCAGATCCTGGGGGAGTTCCGAGGACAGGTAGCCTTACCAGTAAATATGTCGGACACCAGACTGGGACCAGACTCCTCTGGGACTGGAAGAGGCCAGTTTAACAACAGAGAAGATACAGTAGAGACAGAGTTAGCCAAAAACTGGCAATGACTCTTAAGACGAGAAGACACAACAGACTGAATCTGGACAGAGTCGGGCATCAACGGCGAAGTGAAGAGTGTGAACACTCTGGTTTTAATGAAGTGTGGTTAAATTAACCAGGCAAGAAGGAAGAAACTTCTCATCAGAGGCTGAATGGGTTGTAAATCTAACAAGGTCGCCGAGCCCCCCCCCCCACACACACACACAGGCGTACGCACACACTTGACCTTGATAGAGACAACATGATGGCAATTCTTCCCGCTGACTGGGTCCATTAGGGGCCAAAGTGCACAAAGAAACCCAGTGGATTACAAAAAGTCAGCTAAGTACACAATGGAAGAGGGGCGGCGGGTGGTGGTAGAAGGGCTGGGGGTGGTGGTGGAGAAGCTGGGGGGTGAGAGCAGCAGGATGATGGAAGCTGTAGGAGGGAAAGAGGGATAGTCTAGGCTTGAATCCACCTTCAAAAGAGCTCTATGTGACCTACGTAATAACAGCTGGTTAACTGATGAGGAAATATTTCAACTCAGTCCAGTTTTGCTCATCAGAACAGACTTTTGTTGTTGGTTTAATGAGATGAAGACTCTTTCGATGTGTTTGAAGGTGTCATTTGAGGTTGCGAGAGCCAGACAGGGAGGGGGATGCTTCTGGTCTTTCTCTCTTCATTCACTTCTTTGCTCTGTCCTAGCATGCCTCTCGTATATACGTGTGAAGTTCTCATTCAGTTTGACAATTGTTTTCAGTAACATCAGGCTGAGGTTTCTGATCCAAGGTTCCATCTGAGAGTGTCATGAATTAATGATCAGTGCTGAGTAATACCCTCCCTCTAAGTGCTGCTGCTTCTCACGTCCCCACTGCTAGCCCATCTGTGAGTGCGCTAGTCGCTATTAAACATGCTTCACCTCCCCGCATGCAAGCAGAGGCGCTTAACTCAATCCAGGCAATTAAAGGTGTGCTATTATTATACCACGGACAATTTCATCAAAGCACCTCATTGTTCTTCCTGGATATTTATACATTGATTCATCTTGTTTGGAGAGACAATGCCTCCCAAAAGGAGAAAATCGATGATACATTATTCATATTGACGATGAAAGTGAAGCTTCACCTTATTTTCATTCATAGAAAGTCGATAATCTAATGTAGCTGCAGTCTGATTTGACTCTGGTGGGTGTAATGTTACCATTTTTTACAGTTGCTTCAACGAATTTAGGAAAATGCAAAAGGTAAACACTTTAAAGGGGCAAACGCTGCCTCACAACTATCTTAACACAAATACTGGAAACTGCTGGGAACGCCATGGTTACGTAGGCCAACTGGACCATTGAGATGTACCGTGTGATTAATCAGATTTTGACCTTCTTCCATGTATTCTGTCTGACGCTACTGCACGTTTCTTGAACTCCTGCTTGGATGTCAGAGACTTAAGATCTTCATCTGCTGACTGTTGGATGAGCTGTTTTGGTTCAAGCAGCAGACACTCTCTGATGGAGGATGAAGAATCTGCAGGACGTCTAACCCCAGGACATCTAACACACATAGAGAGTACAGTATGCAATCTCATCACAGCATGCACATTTACACAGACAGATGTTATGTAATCTAATCTAATCCAATCCAATCTTTTCAGGCAGTGATCATCGGTCAATATCACTCACATACAGTGTATTAATAGTTGGTGCTTTTTCTGCTTCGCCATTGTCAACTGTGTTTTCACAGTTTATTCAAATACAAATGTTTTACTCCCAACTTTACTTTTTCCATTCAAGTGCGAAGAAGCCAATAACGTAACTTGAACCCATAATGTAATAATTTTCCCCGTTTTTGAATTGTAATAGAGCAATAACGTAATAACTGGCCAATAATGTAATAAAAGTCCTGAACCGACAATGTAATAACTTTTGTCTAGTAACATAAACAATAAAAATTAGGGGATAGGGATTACAATAATTTATTATGTTATTGGCCAAAAGTTATTAGGTTATTGGTTCAGGACCTTTATTACATTATTGACCTGTTTTTACGTTATTGGCCAATTTCATTTCAAAAACTATCATCTGTTTTTACGTTGTTGGCTTTAACAAAACATTTTGGGTTTTATTGTGGGTGTATAGTCTTCCTTGCTTTGCTCACAACCACGGCTCTGAACCCACCCTGACTCTGGGTGGATGGAGCTCACAGTAGGTACATCTGAAGCTGAGCAGCGCCGCTGTCAACTCGGCTGCCTGTGTTTCCTTCTGGGAGCCAACAGTGTCAGGAGAGCTTTCTTGAGGACGACGAGCGAGCCAATTTTCCCATCCATGTCACATGTCCCACCTCAGCGTTTGGCTGCCTCTGCTCCCAGCACTATACTATACTCCCAGCACTATTCCGGGTTCGAGGAGCACGGTGACGGCAGGTACAGGAAGTCATCTGCTGCTGATTGGAAACGGATTTTTTTCCCGGAGGGACTTATAAGAGTGGCGGTCCTTTTCACCTCACGGGGTGAGGTGAAAAGGACAAATTCCATCCAGCTGGTATGCTGGTATCTCTACTGTGAGATTGTCACAGCTCTTAATGGAGTCAGTAAATGTCGAGTCTGCGGGGGGGAGGGCAGGGTGTACACTTTTTCTTTGAAGGGTTTCCTCTATTTGTGTATTTCAATCTTGTTTTTTTGCAGCTTCCATCTTGAATTTATTCTAGAAGAATAGAGTTAAATTCTTCCAACTTCTTACCTCCACCAAGGAGGTTACATTTTCATTTTTGATTGTTTTTCTTCTTGTTTGTTTGTAAAATATATCAATAAATAAACACAATTCAGTTTAAATTCAACTTTACAGGTGTTCCATGAAATTATTTTGATTAAATAATGCCATCCTAGATTAGTGCAAGTTTAAAACCAGTATATAGCCCGTTGTGATATGAAATGATATGAAATCCCTTGGTTATTGGTTGGGAACAGTAAAGTCAAAGTGAACCAGGTCTGTATTTGAAGTACATGAGTAAAAAAAAGGCTTGGTGGCATTTTAATTTTTTTGTGAGCAATGGGGACTGACAAAAACAACAACTTTTCCTAAGTTATTGAGCCCACCATGACAGCGGAATTGACGCAACCGTAGACATCGAGGTGAATCCATATCAATGCAGATAAAGCAAGCGACAAGGTAACGAGCTGATATTTTCATTATTATTTATCAGGATATCATCTAAAATCATATCATCGTCATCGCATACTGAGGACGAGTTCCATGTGAACCCACCTGGGGGTGTAATTATCCCGGATTATTATCACGCGATGTACAAGGAGGATGAAAGTTTGGGCATCTAGCGACTCATCCCAGATGTCTTCATCTGAATCAAATTCTGACAGAGATATTCGACTGGTTATAATGTCCTGCTTTGGTTTACTGTCAATGGGATTTTCCATTTTATGTTAGCATTGAGCTAGCTGCCATTCGTTACTGTTGGACTGTGTGGAGTTAATAACAGCTCTAGTTTATATTAATATGTCTTGTATTTACTAATGTATAAGGATCAGGGCCTGATATCCTGTTTTTGTATGTTTTATTTCAGTTTCACAGATCTTCTCAGTAAAATGACTTGTCTATCACTTTTGATATTGTTTACTTTTCGTGAGTGCCATGATCTCGTAATAATCTGGTCAAAAAAACATTTATATAATATTTTGAGTAGCTCCAGACATTAATTTACTATCCACTAAACCTTTGGAATTCAGAATAAATACTATGGGTTGTCCGAAAATAATCTTACCTTCAAATCTTTTTTGGAAATCGTCCATGGTAAGTTTTTCGTAATGATGAATAACATATACTGTATGTCACTTAAAATAGAGTTTACTTTCTCTTTAATTTCCGTGATTACAAGAGAAGTCAAACCTACCTTCCTCAAAACCTGGTGGAAGGTTGGAGGCTGGGCCAGAAAGACAAATATTAAGTCTTGATGCAGATTTTAAGAAAACAGGATTTGCTGCTGTACGCTGTGGAACGGCTGAAACGCAAAGTTAAAAAGAGACAAAATAAAAGATTTAAACATACAGACCAAAACGTATCTCCATATAACTGATGCTAATATTACTCTGTGTCTGCTGATGTCACAATCAATAAATATGTGCTAACAGGAGCAAAATCAGATCAATACTTGATTCCATATTGATTAAACAGGGTGTGTATCTGAAACCTATTTATTGTTGTGGCAATTACAACAAACATATAATGGAATAACATCAGTGTTATTATTTAGGCAAGAATCTATATCCAGAATGTTCCTGAACACCACGACAGTGTACAGAATGTAATGCTAACCTTACAATAAAGGGAGGTTAGGGTTAGAGTCTTTATATATATTATACAGTAATATACTAGTACAATAGTATAGTATAAATTGTGTGTACAGGGAAGGATTAAACCCACTATCAGACAATCAAACTGATGAGCAGCGCTAACAGAAGTGGGGAAAAGAGAGACTCCTCTTGGTTGGCGCCATAACTTGATCACCTACAAACAAGCAAACAGACAAACATCACAAGCTGTATACGATCACCTCAACCAGTCTCTGTTCTAATGCAGGATTTATCATCTGTAGCAACAAGCAAAACCATTATACCCCCCCCCCCCCAAGTTAGAACTTAAATCTGCTTCTTGCAGATGGAGCTACTGTATAAGTGTCCATATTAGGGCAGAAATCCAGCTGAGGTAGAAAGGATGCACACACACACACACACACACACACACACACACACACACACACACACACACACACACACACACACACACACATTCTCTCTCTCTCAGCAGTGGTACCTGCTCAAACATCCTCCTCCCTCCCTCTGGACCAGAGCAACTGTAAACGCATCCTCAGGGAACTCTCTCTCTCTCTCTCTCTCTCTCTCCCTCTCTCTCTCTCTCTCTCTCTCTCTCACGGACGCGCGCACACGAGTGCACGCGCACGCGCGCACGCGCACAGTTATAGGAAGATCCCGGCCGAGACGCGTCCAGTGATCAGGGGAGCGCGCACGGACCGGCTCGTTAACTTATCCTCCTCCTCTCTCCCCCCCCATCCATCATTCACACCGGACTACCGCGTCGGGAGGCGCCCCCCCAGCCCCTCACACGGCACCAGGCTGATCGTCATCGTCGCTTTACTTCGCAGATTGCGGATTTCTGATCGCTTCCAGCGGTGCGGATTTGCGCGCCTCGCCTCCCTGAGATCATCCAAGTCTGCGCTAAAGTCTGCTGCTGTCCGTGGCATAGCCGGAGAGAATCCCGTGTCCGTGGGTCGTTCCAGCTGTTTTCTCTGCCCCCACTTCGGTGTGACTACACCGGTCAGACTTGGAGAGAGCAACAGCCTCCAGAGGCGCGTCAGTGAGGTAAGAGACGCGTCTGGACCGACCCTGAGGTGAGAACGCGTCTGTAATAACCTCACCTCCAACTCAGACATTATGAACAGACAGGCCCACACCATGCAAAACAATTTAGACACCATCAGCTGTTCATTCTAGGTGTGTTTCACAAAGTGCACCAACCCTGGGTGGAGGATTCCACACTGGCCGCCTCCAGCCTCCATCCACCCAGCCTAATACTGGGCTAAACCGAACCCACGAATATTACATAAAACTTTCTCCTCTGCTTCATCCTCCTCTTCTAGCTCTCTCTTCTTGTCCTCCTCTGCTCCCTTCTGACTCTAGATCGGTAGGGAATGGGATGTCTTCTCCCTCCTCCACCTCTGAGTTCAGTATTAAAGGAGAATGAGAGAGGAGACATGAGTTAAAGCCCTGGGTTTGACCAGGCTTCTTAATGGATGTCAAATAAACCACTTAAATATTCCAATATGTAATAATATCTATAAATGCTGATGAAACATGGCTGTGATGCTTGTAGTTTGTTGTGCGTCTATTAGTCTTTTCTGTCATTCTCATGCAGTCACTGTCTGGTTGGTTGTCTCTGGAGTTTTTATTTATTGCAGTATTTTTTGCATCAGTTAACACTTTGTCTTTGTGTCTGTTTGCAGTCATTTCACTCGTCTTTGTTTTGCATCATCAACTGAATTGTGTCTGTGTTGTCATGTATAGTTGTCTAGTTTTCCTTCATAATCATTTGGTGTCTCTTTATTTTTTATGGTTGTATTTTGGTGCTTTTGCATTTTTTTTTTTGCACTTGTGTTGCCTCTGCTCACCTTTGTAACCTGTCATTTTTAATCATTTTACTGCCATTTTTGTGCTTTTCTGTAGTCGCCTTATGTCGTTCTGTACATATTTTTGTCGTCATGTCGTGTTTTCGTAAATTTTGCATCATTTTGTGATCAGTTTGCTTTTTTTTTTATCAACCTCTGACATCTTTTTGTGCTCATCGATTGATTGTATAACAGGAAATGTGTCCTGCCGTATACTGCAGATAGAGTTTCCAGATGGTTTGTTCAGCAATCCATCCCTCTGGCCCCGCCCTTGTCTCCTCCTAGTTCTCCCTGTGGCCCCACCCACAGAATTGTTAGTAATAATCACACCTCCATTAGTGAATATGGCCTAAATGTGACACAGAGTCGTTCCACCCAGACCAGTTGGGCCCTATTGAACCCGGGTGATTGATGGAACACCTCTGACTAATGGCTGTGATGGTGTGACGGTCGGTCGCTGGACTGGCCCCCCAGTAACACCAGAGTTCATTGAAGTGCCAAACGGGTCGGCTGGCTGCGAAAGCCCAAACATAATTTCTCAGCGCCTGGCATTTATTATCCTCAGCAGCATCTCCTCAATTTAACAGCAAGGAGCCTTTTCTGTGCTCTCAGCTGGTCAGGAGAGATCTGCCTGTTCTTTCTATTTTTAGTCTCTATTTACAATGCAGCAGCTATAGAGGCAAGATGAATCTCTCACTCTGGTTCCTTTCATCTGTCGCGTTTCTCTCCTTCTGGATTAGCCTCTTCTTTGTTTCTTGCCTCACCTGTTTCACTTGGACTTCTTCCATTCACCTTCGGCGAGCTCGTACTGTACGTCTCCCACAGTGGAGCCGGAGGGAACCGTTCAGGCATTAACCATTAGCAGCAGCTCACCTCAGACCGCCACCTGCTCCGCTGACGCGCCCACAGACAGTTCACTGCTGGTTGGGGACGTGAAAGTGATGGAGACGGGGTTAGAGGTTAATCTCTGGATGCTTTTGACCCAAATCACCATGCGACCTACATACCATCCCCTAAAACAAACACCCCACAGACCTCATCACACACGCACCAAACATATCCTTAAAATGCAGCCCCCACACTAATACACAATAGCTTTTTGGAAGCAGGTTGCACTTTGTCTGACAACTCATCCACTCAGCCCAGTAAGTTATTCATTACTTTTAATTGTGACTGGATTTAGCATAAATTTACTGAACTGCAGAAGAGATTTGATCAACTGTTACTGGCGCGTTCTTCATCTTTCTGGGGCTTGAGGACAGACTTGAGGCAAACAAATCCAGATCAACTGAGATTGATCGATGATCAATCAATCAATCAATCAATCAATCAAATTTGATTTATATAGCGCCAAATCAAAACAGAAGTTACCTGATGGCACTTTCCTTCTAGAGCTGTCTGAACCAGTCTCTGTCTGGTTGCAGAAGCCCAACAGATTCACCCCTGCCTTCACCACTGACCTCACCCTAACACCACACACAGGTGCTCCCAGCTCAACCAGCATCTATTTCACACAAGAAGTCCCTGGAATGGGAGCAGGAAACAAAGTCATGCTGTTCTCCATTAGGTGGTTTACCTCTTGGACAAGACTGAAATATCTCCACAATCACTGGATATGTTGCCCGAAAAATTTTGCATAACAGTTCATGAAGTTAAATAATTATTGGCGTCATATTTGATAGATAGATAGATAGATAGATAGATAGATAGATACTTTATTAATCCCGGAGGAAATTGCTTATATACTTTTCCACCTAAGAATGAATCTAACACAAAGCAGCAAACTCAGAGCTGTGGATGTAGTTGTTGGTACACGAGGATGGAGAGTTTTCAAGGATTTACTTGATCTACTGTCACTCCTTCATTGTTTCTGCACATTTGTCGTGCCTTCCTTGAGTTATGCCCCCAACATTACAGATCTGTTTCAGCAGAGGCCTTCTGCTGCACAGTGCTGTTCTCCTGTTTATTCTAAATGCATTAATATTAATATATTTTAAGTAAAGTAATATTCCAAGTAAAGCTCACATGCTAAGAAGTAGTTGAAGTATATCAGATAAACTGTTTTCAAGGTAGGCGAATTAAAGGTAGGGAAAGACAGTCCAACGCTACACTCAGTGCTCCAATGCAGAGACGTACTTCTTGTTAACCTTGCTGCAACGCTAAATTATTGTCTTTCCACACTGAATCTATGCAAAAGCACATGGATAAAGAACACATCAACAGGGAAGCTGAGTTTCTTCAAGCCACAGCCAATGCATATGCTTAAAATGCTTAATACATACTGCAAAGCCTTTGGGTCTTCTCGTGATGGCAGATTGAAACTTGTTTATACCTCTTCAGGCCAACACGGAATCCTGTAAGGAAGCCATGTGACAGTAAGCAGACAAGGCTTGATGAGGCCGGTTTATAACAAATGACATCATAAATTTGCCAGAATGTTTTCATTATTTAGACAATCGCCTTTAAATGTGACTGCTGGTTTTGGCTAACTTAGTTTTTTGAGGATTTATCACCAACAAACTTTTGCGGACGTGACTAACTCCTGGATGTTACCACGAAGAGAAAGAGAGATTGCTAATACATGGAGTAATATATGAACTGTTTTGTGAAAATGAAACAAAGAGCACTTAGGAACTAGACATCTGTGGAGGACAGCAGGAGACAGACAGAAAACAGACATCACTGAACGATGAATGGAAGCAAGGGAGAATTCTGGGAAACCCGCTTCCAGCCAACATGATTGTTCCAAACCTCTCAGTGTTAGATTTCAATAAGCTATATGGCAGCATTTCTGTCATTTAGATTATTAGGAAAATATTCCCATTGCGTGCCTAAAGCATAAAGCCTGGTTTTAATTAGCTTTTACTGTACATGAAGAAGATTCATGAGTGGATATTGAGCAAATAACAGGCAGACTCATTTGAGAAGCCGAGTGGGACAAGGTAAATGATGGACAGATAAGAGAGAACATACTTAGATGACAAATATGTGGAGTAAATTACAGGCTTTATAAAGCATGCAAACAGCAGCCAGCTGCACTAGATTGGGTTACAATATTTGCTCATGACATGCAGAATAAACCGAACAGATGCCAAAGCTGCATCTTACTCTGTATGAACAATCTATTTGGTTAACATGGGCGTAGAAAGGCAGGCGGCAGAGCATCCCGGAGCTTCCTCCTCCTTGCACCCCCCCCCCATTGGAACGAAGGGAAGACAAAAAAAAGAGAGGGAGTTTCAAACCATTCATTGATTGGATCAGACACAGATTCCTTCTTGTTTACCACAGAGACTCAAGAAGCAGTTCAGGGAAGACAGGGTGGTGGGTCAGATTCCATCAGGACCACCATCACAAACATACACGCAAACCAAGGACACTACATATATGTAAATATGAAACATGTGGAAAGATTTGATCAAATCTTCATGAAAATCTGAAAAGATAAATAATTTCCCTCAAGGGACTAATAAATTTGATTTAATCTTAATGTTTAATCTTAAAACCTATCGATTCATTTGTGTACTTGACAGAAAGAGCAAAAATGTTTTGGGATGTTGAAAAAATTGGGGGGAAAAATTTACTATAGTCACTCCAAAATTGCTACCCCAAATCAATACCGACAGACAGAAATCCTGTCGGGTATCGTTTTGCACAATCCGGCTAACAGAAACAAAAATTAACACGTGTGAAAACAGTAACAAATGAAGTTACTGGAATATTCTGCTTTTTATGTGTCTCTAAAAACTATGAGGAAAACACAATGTCTGGTCTTCTAAATGGATTTCGTCCTGTCCCTCACAATGTCCACACGGAAAGTAAAAAGTTACCTTTATGGTTATTTTAATAATTTCTAGGCATTTCTTCCCTCACATTTAACAATTTTGTTGCATATAACCCTACATGGTACTCACGTCATGGGACGTAAACCTTTAGCTGATGTCAAAATGTTGCAATTTGTTCAGCGCCTTCAACAAGATATTTTGACACTACTTTCTGAAATAAGAAACCAAACTCTATGAGTTTGTGTTAAGATTTAGTAAAAAAACCCCAACAGAACCTTATTCAAAGTCCCATTGCATTTTGTAGCTAAGCTAAAAGTCTATTATGTTCGGTGTTACAGAATGAAATGATGACTGCAGAGTCAATAAGACCGGCAGACCAACCAACTATTAGCTTTATTAGCTGAAAATGCCATCTCCAATGCTAATTTTTAGACCTCAAATCAATGATGTTTTCTTTATCACACTGAAAGACTGGGCTATAATTACATAAGCTCATGTTAAATTGATATCTGTTCCTAAGGTCGTTTCAAACCACGGTACATCTGTCTTTCAGACAAATAGCGACAGAGACTGAAGCAGAGTAAAAGGTTGAGACCAGACAAATTGGAGGAAAGATGAAAAAGGCAGCAAGAAAACAGAGACACTAGCGGAAAGGAGGAGACAGGAGAGGAGGCAGAGGCTGGGAAACAGATGGATAGAGCACACAAAGAAGAGGGAAAGTGGGGAAAGAAGAGAGGGCAGTGAAGGAGATGGTGGGTGAAAGAGTAGAAAGAGGAAAGCATTCAATCCTCCTGCCGTCTGGAGGATGCTGCTGAAACCTGATCCCGGCCCGGAACTGGCCATCTCCGCCTCTCTGTATCAGACTAATAACGCTGACACCGGTTTAAACGCCATCCAGTTGACCATCCAGCTACAAACTTTTCTTTATCTCTCCCTTTTGTATCTTTATTATGAAACTAAACCCACCGGTGATCGCCTTCAAGCAGCGGGATCGATCTTCTCATAACCCCGAGCGGGAAGAGAATAAGTGTATCTCAGAGATGTGCAACTTTTCATTGAACAGGCAGATTTTACACTGTAGTCCATGTATGGATTGAATTAATGATGACAGCGAGGACGTGCAGATTAATTAATGCATGTCTTACCACCCCTGTTGATCGTTTTATCACCCCGTAGCTCCGTGTTTCTGACTGCCTCGTCAAATCGAGACAAAACTGATTCTGGCTGTGTTTTGTATACACCATTAGCACCCTGAGTATTTGTTGAAGTAGGTGTTGAATTCAGAGCTGCTATTTCCTGCCTCACATTGCCCCCACACTCACTAAACTGTCATAAAGGACAATTGCATAATATCAAGTGTTATGCAAAAAAAACACACAAAAAAAACCCCCATTGTTGTTTCTGTGCTGAAACACCTCAGTGAGATCGATTCGAGTGCAGACGAGACGAACGCTCACCTAAATCCTCAAATGACTCCCACACACACATGCACACACACAGACACACACACACACATGCATGCTCGTGCACACACATGCACACACACACATGCACACGCACCCTTGAGGGTACATGAACAGACGTACACACACTAGAGGGAAAGTGTAGTGTCGGGGGGGTAGAGTGGACTCAGAGCGTGGGAGTGGAGAGAAAGAGAGGGAGGAATGGAAAAAGGAAAAGACGCAGTGGAAGAAAACACAGACTGGTGCTGCAGAGCGCTGACCTGTGGCACGTTTGGCTTTTCCAGCTGTAGTATCCTGAGCGTTCAGACATACCGACCACTACACAGACATCTCACAAAAGCTGTTGAAGCATATCAGGATAGAAGATTTTTGTACATTGTGCACATTGCAAATGAACCATAAATGTGTGTGAACCTCAAAGGGTTAAATCAGTTCTTCTAATATACTGTCAGTATAGTTAAAAACTGTTGGCCGTCATGTCTTTCACTTGACATTTGAGACTGGAATGAGTCGACTCAGCTCAATGTGTTAGGCAGCTTGAGTTAATAAATGTTTAGCCTACCTTAGCATAAAGACTGTCGACACGGGGGGGGGGGGCAGCTAGCCTCTAAAGCGGCTCCAAAACTCACTGATATTCATAATGTATCTTCCAGAGTCTTCTGTCCATTGAGGGTATACACGACACGGAATTCACCATTTGTGTGGTCACCTTTTGCCTTCTTGCCTGCTGCAGTTCTCCCTTCTTTGTTTACGTCGTTTGTCGACGATGCTGCTTCTACCTGCCGTAATCGTCATCATCATCATCATCATCATCATCATCATCATCATCATCATCATCATCATCATCATCATCATCATCATCATCATCATCATCATCATCATCATCATCATCTTGTCCTTGGTGGGCAATCTGTCTTCCCATCATGTTAGCCCCAATTTTAAGATGTTTCTTGATACTCTCCAACCACTTGCAGGCAGCTGTGCAGACACCCCCACCGAGGTCCTGGGTGAGCTTCAGGTCCTGTTCCTGTAACTTTTGTTGTTGAGGTACAACATGGGATGTTGTACTGATGAACAATTTGATTTCCTGTTCGACTGTCAGTCACGGTTTTCCCTCCCTACCGCTGTCAGCTTTGTTTTAGCCGTGGTCCAAATACACTGTCTTTCTCCAGTAAATGTCTAACTGTTGCTTGGAGGAGTTCCACTACTCCCACTACACCTGTTTACTATTTCATGCTGAACAAGAAAAGCGCTTGTAACTGGCTGCCTGTTGTCACTTTGGATGAGTAGGTGTCTCATACAGGAAGTGATAATGGAGAGTGAAACGGGACGGTGAAAAGCGATCTTTGAGAGAGGTGTGTTGTCCTGTAAATGCGGTCACTGGGCTAGCTTTACTGGTCTTTAGTGTGTCTTTTATTTGGCCATTAATATATTGAGAAACAGGCAGCGAGGAACCAAATGACAAATATGGTGATGGGAGGAGGAGAAGGTGGTGATAATGTAGTCAATGTACACGAAAGCCAGTAAAGCAAAGGTACAGAGGTCATGTAATGCATCATGACATGCGGATGGATAGTTTTGTCTGTTTCTTTGGGATCATAACTATAACCATATTGACGCTGACTCTATCTGGCCGATCTACCACTCTCTCTCTGTCTCTCTTTCTCTTACCCTGTCCTTATCTTCCTTTTATTTCTTTTCCACCCAACCGGTCAAGGCAGATGGCCGCCCAAAAGAGTCTGGGTCCTGCCCAGAGTTTCTTCCTCAATGAGGAAGTTTTCCCCGCCACTGTCGCTTATGCTTGCTCTGGGAGGTTCAGGGGATTTTCCCATCTGTTAGAACGCTTTGAAATGTCTGTTGCCAAGATTAAGCACTATATAAATAAAACTTGATTGATTGATTGATTGATTGATTGATTGACTGATTGATTGATTGATTGATTGATTGATTGATTGATTGATTGATAGACATCCGTCATGTCTTGCTTGAATTGTAGCCCCAAACATTTCTCCTTGCGTGTTTTCAGGTCCGTCCGGATGTTATGAACCCAGAGAAGGACGTACGTGTCTTTAACATAGAGAATGAATGGGTAGGGCATTGCTCTGAGGTGGAGTAGGACGGCATTCACATCACTGAGGGAAGGCTCGCGTTGGGACACTGCTGTAAATAGGATGGGGGAGGGGGAGCAAATAGGAAGAATTGGGACATGTTGTCCTTTCTCTTCTTTTTGGACATAAAAGAAAAAGAGATGTTCTCTTTTCTCTTCCTCCAGGTACGGAATATAAAAGTATACACTCATAAATCTAGATATGGAAGGAACAAATTACAATACTCAATTTTGTCATCAAAATTTGTATCTGTTCAAAAATGATGAAAGCAGTTTCCTTGGGCTTAAACGTGTAGCCCCCGAGGGTACAATGACATCCTGGCAGCTGACGGTGTCCTGTCGTGTTAAGTGGGTCTGCCAGTTCTGGCAGCACTGGTTTGTGCTGAATTTAACAGCCCCTATTTGCCCTCCCTGTTAGTGGAATCACTAAGGAGTTATAAATCAGACGGGCTTTGTCGTGTTCTTGCTGCAGGGCACGGTTGCATTGAATGTGTCTGCCGTTTATTCAACAGCGCCCTGTACTGAATACATATAAATGTGGCCTTCCTGCTGTGCACAGGTAGAGAAGCCCTACATCGAGCTGCAACCATGGATGAGATGGACCTGCCCCAGATGAAGAAGGAGGTGGAGAGCCTCAAGTACCAACTGGCCTTCAAGCGAGAGAAGTCCTCTAAAACAGTGACTGAGTGAGTCGCTCTTAATAGATTCTGATCAGCAGCTCTGAGGGAAAACTAATACTTGATTTATTGGATGAGGCAAAAAAAAGCAAGAGGACGGCAGGACAATTTAAACAAAAGTCATATTTTCTGACAAAAATGTCTGCATGGAAACAAAATGTAGTTCAACGATATCGCGAAGAAGAGTAGGGTGATGCTGATTGAATCGGATTTCCTGCCTCAATCTCTGACTTTTCACCAGGAATTTATAGAAACAGACCAACGACACACAGATTACCTAAAATACAATTCTCATGTCCTCTTGTGAACATTATAAACATTTATCGTGTAGTGTGTACGCAACCATACTACATACCGTAGATACTAAAAGTCCAGTCATTTTACACATTTTGATACAGATATATTATTATACACTTAATCTTTATTCCAAATAATGGTAAATGTAAATTCAAATTGAATTGACTATTAAGAGTGAACGTAATAAACCACAGAGACTCTAAGGACAGTGGTTCTGTACTAGGCTTAGCCGTGTGCTGTTTAAAGACAACCTCCTACCTTTGCAGCACCATCTTTGTAAGCATTAAGGTAAAAGGTTTATAAAATTCAACATACATGCAGCAGTGTAGCATGCTTGTTGCAGAAGGATGTAAACATGTGCTGTTCTCTGTGTCAAACAGTTGTGGATCCCACCTCAATGATATGACTTCATTAACTAATGCTGCCTCAAAGGCTATTGTCGCTGCCTGTGCTGTACACATGAAAGCATTAAGCTGCAGCCGTCATTAACGTCTGTTCAGCTCTCATTCTCTCACTGCGCTGCCGGTAGATTAAAGGACAATCAGCGATGGATAGGGTCGTCCTTTGTCTGATGCTTTTACTTCATCTAGACCATAATAGAATTCAGGGTCAGCGTTTGAAGCCCACATGTGAAGCTCTCGGCAAATTTAGAGTGGCAGTCAAGAGCATGCCAAGGCCAAACAATTACACACATGTCAAGCTTGTCAAGCCCTCCACAATGTTTTGTGGAAATGGAATAATGGTATTTATGTAATTAGGAAAAATGTTGAAAATTAAAGTGGATAAAAATTCCAGGATGTACTCCTTTATCCAGCCTGCACCAAAATTCAATGTTTTTAAACCTGGCTCATGGTCCATCCCTCTGCTGACATCTGTTTGTGTAATCCTGTCAACCAATCAACCAACCAACCAACCAACCAACCAACCAACCAACCAACCAACTAACCAACTGACCAACCAACCAACCAACCAACCCACCACCCAAATAACCAACCAACCAACCAACCAACCAACTAACCAACCAACCAACCAACCAACCAATCCATACACTCTACTATGGCGAGGTGATGACCTGCCCTTCTCTTCCTCTGATTGGCTTGGCGTGATTTCTCACTGGAAGAACTTTGACAGTGTGAATGATGTCATCATTTCACCAAAGCCAATCACAGGAAGATTAAGGTAGGTCATGACCTTACCATAGTAGGACTTGTAAAAAAACAAAAACAAAAAAGAAACAAAAAAGTTTTCCAGATAACTTTCGGAATCTAATCACAAAATGTGACTGAAATAAATCAAAAACTTTGATTAATCCTGCTTACACACAAACAGCATCACATGACCCCCAACTCCCATTAGTATAGGTAAACCTAACCAGAGGTGGACATAGGAATAGCACTAACTAAGAGTTGTTTCTGTAAGTCCTGTTACTTTTTGGGGTAGTGGACTGCCTTTAAAGAGAAGTTACATAACCTCAGAAATATATTAATCCTTTTGAAAACATCCAAAATTCCATTTTCTAAAGAAGAAAAATCTTTGCATGCTTTCAATTAGGAAATTTCACAATAAATCCCCAAAGCCAAAGTCAGATCACTCATCTAATGTCTAATGCATATTGTGCTTGGCTACTTTCCAGTCCCAACACTGACAGAGAGTCCTTCACATCTGTGTTGTTTGATGATCTGACTTTAAAGCTACAATACTGCTTTTATTAAGTAAAATTGTATGAAGTAAACCAAAACGTTCTCTACACGACTAAAAGTAACCCAAAAGCTGCAGTTGTTGAAGTGAATTTAATTAGGTACTTGTGACTTTTGGTCACTCAGAGTCTCCCTGTCTCTTTCCTTGTATGGCCAAACGGACAGAGATTGCATTGTAGTCATAAACTTCCTCTGGAATTTTAAAAATGTCTCTGGCTCTCTCTGTCTTTCCCCAAAGCTTGGTAAAGTGGATAGAAGACGGCGTCCCAGAGGACCCATTCCTGAACCCGGAGCTGATGAAGAACAACCCATGGGTGGAGAAAGGAAAGTGCATCCTCCTCTAGAAAAAGCCACCCACCCTGCTACAACCTTTCAACTATAACCACCCCGACTGACACGCACCTGCAGATGACCCCCAGACCTGACCCTCCTGACCCGGCCTTTGAAGGCCACGGCCTGTCCGGACCTCCAAACCTCTCACCGTGAATGTACAACAGCTGACATTCCCTAAGTTTCCTGACCTCAACAAGAGCAAAGACAACAGGCTACCAGAGACACACATGCGCTATCACTCAAAACTTTGGGGTTTCCCTGACTGCCACACACTCACTGCAAGTTTATTCCTGCCACGGCAACACATCATCAATACTATGATATATGACGATGATGTCCAATACTCTAACTCTATATGGATGTATGATGATATACTTATGCAGCTGCTAGTCAAGACTTTCTCTCATAGCAGTTCTTTTTTTTTTTTTTCTTCCATTCCTGATGAGTTGTAATAAACTGTAGAGTCACATTCTCACTGCCAGACTGACTGCGGGTCTGCCGGGGAGATTCTGTTCCACGTCCACATATAAAATATAGTTTAAATAATTTTAAAAATAAATTAACTTACATGTTGTTTGGCAATGACATTATGACCAAGGACTAGAATTTAGATGCTTGCTGTTTTGTGCCATCTGCACTCTATTCCAATTATATCACATCTGCATTTAATCCATGTGTTATCAGATAAACTTTTATTTACACTTTTCATACTATCGTACAAATTAAATGTCTTCTTCGAATCATAAATATACATATAAACTATATGATACGGTGACTGTAGAGCAGCTTGTAATGATGAGTCAGACATGGAGGCTGGGGGGATATTAAATTCATCAGAAAATATGATTGGACATTTTATTTGAGCCTTTCCCTTTAAGGTTATTCTTCTTTGTTGAGTTCATTAAACATTTATATTTCTATATTATAATATGACTGCATTGCCCCCGGTGGCTCCTGGTGGTACTGCTGTGTTTCATCTGAATCCATAAGCTTTCAGAATACGTGTACAAATATGGGCAAAATGAACAGGCAGGACCGAGGAAAGGCTCCATCTTTAATGTACTTAAAGCTGTCAGCTATCTGGTAAACAAGTGAGATTTGTCCGAGCACTGAAGCAATTACATCAGTAATGGCTGAGCTAGCAAGGTAAAAAAAAACAAACAGCAGAAAAACATGCATGACAAATTCACCATGACAGTGGACCGTCAGAGTGTGACTCCTACAGTTCAATATATTTCACAAAATGTGCAACGCATGGCTACTATATTTATGTTCTTCAGTATCATGAGATCATAAAACGTCACATCGCTGCTCTGCTTGTGCTGTCAGAGCAGAATGAAGCAGTGGTTTGGGAAGGGGAGGAAGGTTCATGGCTCCTTCTCTTCCTTAACTACAGTCCCCAAGGACAACACACACACACTATACATGCAAACAAACCCTGGATACACACCGACACTCTCCACACATGTACAGACAGACCCCTTTAACTTATTAACTTATTGTTCTATACGTAGTTTATTTATTTATTTATTGACGAGCCCTAACTCCCACATTAGTTTTTATTTACCATGTCTACTACATTCCCTCTTCCTCCAGATAGATAAACAAGAAAAAAAGACCACCAAAAAAAAAAAAAAAAAATCATCGACACCTTTGCCAGATCAACTGCCTTGTACACAGTTTCCTTAAAACAAGAATGTAAATATGTGGCGGGGTCACAGCTGACCTCAGAACTAACCAGCTTGTGTGTGCATGTGATGGTCAATGTGTGTGTAGGGCACATTTTGTAGAAAGGCTCTTAACGTTAACTGTTGGGTTCCTTTTGCTGACGTTGCACACACAGGAAAGCCAGAAGACATCAACAAAACATTCACACAGATTGTTTCTGTGATAATGTGTATGAGAGGGAGGAGCGATGAGGATGAGGGATTCTCTTGGAGACCTGGGACAGGGGAGCCTCACATCATCTCAGTGCTGTAACGAGTCTCATTATATTCATTTTCTTCACCATCACCCATTTCTCTGAAATCTACTCTGCTTGGGTGACTGTGGGTCAGTTGTGTGCATCTGCATAAATTTAATTGTCTTTGTTTTTAAAACCGAATTTAAGATATGCTAGTCCATGAGGTGCTAATAAAATGTGTTTTTATCAAGCGTGCTTGTATCTATTTTAGACTGTACTTTTCTTCCTGTATTTATTTTTTAAAATTCAAAACATATTAATGAATTCGAACGAAAACTTGTACCAAGAACGAGGCTGGTGAATGTCCAACAATATGCAGATATGCAACATGATTAATTTACTTGAATCCCCACCGAGAGGCATGCATTCAAGTTCATTCCCTACTTTGATATGATTCCCAGATATAAAGTTTTAAGGGTTTTTTTTTTTTAGCTCTTACGGCGTCACCAGAAACACAGGCGCACCAGCTCCACAAGTACCTGAGAGGATTCCTGAGTCCACCTGTCCCTTGTCTTGTTTTCTGTTCAGCAACTGTAACTTAGCTTGTTTGGTTTGTTTTTTATAAAATCTTAACGTGCATATGTATGTATGTTATTACTCTTAGAACTCTGACAGCATTAATTCTTGTCTAAATAGCTAGCAACATATTCCTTGTAAGAGTGCTTTGGAAAAAAAATATGCATCAAGTCCTAGTGTAAAGATGACAATGAGCAATAAATTAAAGATCATTTTTTATTGAATGTTTTACAAAAGGTTATGTTATTGAATAAAGTAGAGGATTTTTAGACAGCCTGGTTGCTTCAGTTGGCTTGTTTGTGGGGGTTTGTTGTTGTATGTGTTGGTACGTTAGTTTTATTAGGTAGTAGGTTTTGTCTGTAGGTCTGGTGTTGGGCTCCTTGACCTACATAGGCAGTAGTAAGAATGGCGCTGATCTTCTATTACATTAAAAATATCACCACAAGAAATCCTGAATAAAAATCAATTCTTATTAGTAAATTCCACAGCTTAGAGGTGGTGGAGCTGACATGATTATTAATGTCTGTGACGTCTTTAACCACGTTTGTGGCCTATTTGGACATAACTCCTCTGCAGCCAACAGGACGAAAAGATCTCAAAACTCTTTCTTTCAAATGCCCTGCTAAAAAAAAGATCCTTTTACTTTCAGTTTGTCATGAATTGCATTTCATAGGATACACATTTAGTCAGAGAGGTTGCTGTTTTTGTAATATGCTCAGAAAAAAATGGAAATTCATAAATATATAGACACAGATTTTGCTGTGCGTATACAATGGTGTCAGAACTAGACATGCAGTCTTCATGGCATTCACACGGAATGGAGGTTGTGTAAATGAGGCTATAGGGTGTCACAAACTGCACTCTTCCTTTCTGTAGTTTTACCCATAAATCCATAAAGTTTTCTGCTGCCTCTTCCGCTTTTCTTTGCTGGACTTCACTACCATGTTTTCATGCCAGAGAATATGCCTTTCTTTAACTTTATCCACAAGGTTTTCAAATATGCAGGGGAGAAATACATGACAGAGCAAGGTACACAGAAAGAAAGAGAAAGACAGAGACTGAGGAGGCAGACGGTCTTAGAGAAAGTTACACTCAGGGGAAAGACTGAGAGCTCCAATCGCTTCTTCTCCTTCGCCTCCACTGCTTCTTGTAACTCATGAATAATAGAAAACAGGAGTGGCTCTCACTTTTTTCACCCTGTCAGTGTCTCTTGATTTCGGTCCATACTTCCCTTCTCTCTCTTATCAGTTTCTCAAATGTCAAGCCTCTGACCTCTCCTCAACATCAACAGTGCAATGTGAAGACGTTTTAAACCCCAAGAACCAAAAACATGTTACCAGAACATCCTGACGTACAATACAACATGAAACGTTCAACAGATTCTAAATCCTTACCGAACAGGTTCACCAATGAAGGGATGTTTCTTTGAGAAAGAGCAAGGAATGCAAAAGTCAATAGATCATCAATACATATGAAGGGGATTGAATGGAATGTGAGAAAAGGTGGATATAAACTGCAGTACTGCAGTATTACTACCACAACACTACATATTTAAACACTACATATTTATTTAAGTCCAGTAAAACCAAAAATAGCTGCTTCCATAATACACTAAACATATTACATTCAATAGCAAATTATATTACAATGAAGTGAAGTGAAACAATGAAATGAGTTTTAATAATCCCATGTAGGGGAAATTATTTGTAAACTCTAGTGCATTATTTGGTAGTCATACACGTCCTGCATATATATATATATATATATATATATATATATATATATATATATATATATATATATATATATATATATATATATATATATATATATATATATTGTACAGGCCCACAATACACACACACACACACACACACACACACACACACACGCACACACAGGCAGCAGGCTTTGGACCCAGACAGCATCACTGAGCTGATCTCGCTGCACCTGTTAAAAATCTTTTGATGACACAAGTTCAACGATCTTTTTCCCCCCGTTATGTCAGAACGTTTCCTGGTCCTCAAGCGGCCTGGGTTTTGACTTTGTGTCCGTGTCTGCTCTCAGAACCTGGCCGTGGGCGTTAACAGAACTATTGTTTACCTCCGAGTTGAGGTTGGACTTCTTCAGCACATGTACTTCCTGTAGACTTGCTGCGTGGACACATTGAGCTGCAGGTCAGTGTTTAATGCTGGCTGTTCATTGAAACAGGAATGCTACGTATGTAGGTTTTCCTCTATTAACTGCTAGCCGTTAGCTCTGTCTGCCAACAGCACCACAGGATTCCGCCGGCCACCTGGCGCTAGCAGCTAGCTTCTTTCCTCCTGCTGACTCTATTCACAAAAAAGCCTCAGTACATCCGTAGTCTTAGATATGAATGGTTTGAATGACTTTTAAACTGACATGTGATCCGTTTGAGGAGCTCCAGAGTCTGATGCAGATGTGTTTGAGGGGGTTGAGGAGGATTCCTCAGCCACTCTTCACCATCAAAATGTTGTTTTTTTTTGTTATTTTGCATAAAGGAAGAGGAGATGATCAGGCCGTTGATTGCTGCTCAGGGTGTGTCTGTCTGCTTTTTATGGGTCACCTACCCACAATCCCTTCAAGTCACACAGATGCACTCACTAATGCATTCAATCCCCTTCTCTCACGCTGCTAAATCCTCACCCCCATTGTCCTTTTCCCCCAGAAACACACACACACACACACACACACACACACACACACACACACACACACACACACACACACACACACACACACACACACACCACCACCACCACCGCTCTCCTCACAGTCCCCCTAGTGACATGGCTAATGCACTGGTTAATGGCCCTCTAACCCCCCACTCACTCTCCCATTACACTCTTGTGCACACGGCTACACACAGAAACGTGCGTAGCAGCACATCTCTGCACACATGTTCACATCCATGCACAGAATTTAACACACACAGTGTGTGTTCATGGGACGTGTGCTCATATAGTTGTGTGAGCATAAACAGAAAATGGACACTAATGGCCTGTCAGTCTTTAGTGTGTACATTCACTAGGGGATTAGGATTAACAACCCGTCCTCAGCAGAAACACACACACACGCACACACACACACACTCACACACACGCACGCACACACATGCACACACACACGCACACACACACACACACACACGCACGAGCAGGAACGCTGTACATAAAGATAACCAGAAGCAATCTCTAATACACATTCTGCTGGTGGTGGTAATCTCACCCAGCACATACACCAGGCCGACTGCTCTGTCTGCTGCTGAGGTCACCAGACACCATCTAATCTGGCCGTTTTAATCCACTCTTTTGAGGTCCTTCTCTTCCTCCCCCATCCTCTCATCAGAGGTGTGTTCAGAGGGCTGAAGCCCCGGGAGGAAACACCACACACACGAGGTACTTACTTTTTGCCAGTTGGTTCCAGACATCTAAAATTACCTTTGGAGACAGTGCACACACAAACCCGACTGTTCAAGGCAAACAGCTGAAGCCCAACATCAAGAACTCATTTATAAAGATACAGATAAAAGGTTTATCCTTCCTCTGAGCAGCCAGGAGCCAGAGAAGGAAGGTGTGATGAGGCGCTATCAGACGGCTTCTCTTTGAGGGGGTTCACTGTGTTGAACATGTGACTGAAGAAAATGTAACATTTTTGAGAGAAAAGTTTTTATACCCTGAAAACTTTGTATCTCTCCTCGCCTGGCCATGATTTTGACCAAAAGAATAAATCTGACATATTTTCTATCACATTGGAGCCTTGTAGGTGTAAATATGAGTGCTTCAAATTATAAAATGTTCCATCGATCTATACAGAGATGAACTGTATCTTAACATTTTATTAAACATGTTTATAACCCTTTCCTAGGCTGTTCTGTGGGTTGTCTTGTCATGAGTTTTACTGGCTGGACTGATGTTTTCTGTTATTCATGAGCTGCAGTATCCAGTGTGAGGTGGAAACTTGAAGTCTTCAGCACATCAACACTGAGAATGGAATTCTGGGTGATATGTAAGAATCTTATGTAAAGCAGGAATACCAGGAATAAACATAAATATATTTCAATATTTGTACCATTATTGATTCTTTGGCTGATGGGTGAGGTGTGATTTTAGGAATGTTAAAGTTGTAGTTAGAAGTCTTTCCTTCAAAGCCCATTTCCAACACAATTAATTTAATTTAATTCATTCATTCATTCATTTTCCAACCCGCTTAATCCGCTAACGCAGGTCGCGGGGTAGCCAGTGCCTATCCTGGCAGTCTCAGGGCGTGAGGCGGGGACACTCCGGGCAAGACGCCAGTGTACCGCGGAGCCACACAGAAACAAACAAACAACCACTCACACACACTCTCACTCCTATGGTCAATTTGGGACCGGCCAATCAACCTGAAGTGCATGCTTTTGGAGGTGGGAGGAAGCCGGAGAACCCGGAGAGAGCCCACGCAGACACGGGGAGAGCATGCAAACTCCGCACAGAGCGGGACTCGAACCCGGGTCCGCCGTGTTGTGAGGCAGCAGCGCTAACCACTGCGCCACCGTGCCGCCCTAATTTAATTTAATTTAATTTAATTTAATTTAATTTAATTTAATTTAATTTAATTTAATTTAATTTAATTTAATTTAATTTAATTTAATTTAATACACTGTTATAATCCCCGAAGGGAAATTAAGAACGCACACTCTAGTTTTTGTTACTCAATCAATCACACGCATGCATATTAGTGTTTACAGGCCCCTGTAATACACACAACCACACACAAGGGGGCCTGTAGGCATGCAGGGGAGGTAGAGTGGGGGGCAGTTCCTTCTTGGTGCGCCTCAAATGAGCAATTTGTAAAGGGGACGGCACCTTGCTCAAAGGAGCCTCGGCAGTGCTCCGGAGGTGAGCTGACACCTCCCACTGTCAGCTCACCTCCGGGTATTTGTTTGGGCGGGAGTGGGAATCGAACCACCGATCTTGAATCATAGGACGACCCATTCTACCGCCCGCTCTACCACTGAGCCACTTCCACCCCCCATTTATAGAATATTTTATACCTTAGCATTCGTATGGAGAGTGTTTGTAAAATAACCAGTCCCTCAGTAGATATAAGATTTGCTTGAGGGTGCCAACAACTAGCGGTGGTGCAGTGCGTAGCACTATCGCCTCACAGCAAGAAGGTTCCGGGTTAGTCCTTTCTGTTCTGAGTTTGTATGTTCTCCCCGTAGGCGTGAACGTGTGTGTGAGTGGTTGTTTGTCTTTCATGTGGTCCTGTGATGGGATGGCGACACATCTGGGGTGTACCCCACCACTCGCCTGTAACCGTCTGGGATAGGCTCCAGTAACCCCGGAGACAACAAGGCAGAAGAAGTGGCTGAAGACATCTTCAGGATAATGGATGGATGGAAGTGTGAACAGGGTGGCACGGTGGCGCAGTGGGTAGCCCTGCTGCGGCACAGCAAGGCGGTTCTGGGGTCGCGTTCCGCTCTGTGCCGAGTTTGCATGTTCTCCTCGTGTCTGCGTGGGTTCTCTCTGGGTTCTCCGGCTACCTCCCACCTCCAAAAACATGTGCTTCAGGTTAATTGCCCGTTCCCAAATTGACCATTGGTGTGAGTATGTGTGTGCATGGTTGTCTGTGTCTCTGTGTGGCTCTGCGGTGCTCTGGCGTGGCGCCCAGAGTTTCCCCCACCTCACGCCCTAAGCTAGCTGGGATAGGCTACGTGACCCGCCACAGCAGATAAAAGCGATGAGAGAAAATAGATGGATGGATGGAAGTATGAACATCGGTTTACCCACGTCATTAACCCCAAATCCACACTAATGTCTGACAGCATACTGGAACATTTTACCATAGATACTTCAGCATTTTTTAGCCTGGATGAAGTCACTTTACATCAGTATGAACTCTGTTTGCTACAAGCGAAGGACGTTGTAAGGTAAAGCACTAATGGTATTGAAGTTATGATAACTATCTTGTTTCCCATTCTCATTTGAATTCCTTCATAACACACAGAGACAGTATTGAAGGGAACATCTCTGCTCTATAAAGTAACTTGAAAACATTTGATTTCTTTTCCCACAACATGTCAGCGGTTTTTGACACTGAAAGACATTCTTTATTTGACTCCAACTCTCCTAAGTTATTGGCTGATCTGATCAGCTGAAGGTAATAATGGATTCCCTCGTCTCCTGCTACAGATTTAAGCACCGACGGACTTCTCATGATATCCTAAGGCCATCTACTCCTCTGTCTCGTTCTCCATCCACTTCTACTGTCTTACTTTGCCAAGACTCAGCTTCCATATCAATAACTTCACCCCAAGGACTTTTGCCCCGCGAGGTCCTCTGCCTTACAGTTTCCCAACTTGGTGACGAGGCTCCCGGACTCAGTTCAGTCACCATGGGCTTTGTAGATGATGTCACGATTGTGTGTTCTGTACTTGTAACATCTATTGCCTATTCACCCATCTTAGGAGAGAGGGACCCCTCATCTGTAGTTTTCCCAGACGTTTCTTCTTTCTTTTTTTTCACTGTCTGGGATTTAATGGAGTTTTTCCTCACCAGGTTAAAGGTTCCAAGGGTAGAGGGTGTTACTCTGTACAGATTGTAAAGAACTCAAAGGTATGTGTGATACATACTGCATGTTCATATGTGGGAATTTGAGCTGTACAAAAAAATCTGATTGATTGACTGATTAATTTTTGATTGATTGATTGATTGATTGATTGATCCTCTTCATCACTACTTCATCATGGACAGCAAGGGTTAATCTGCTCAGAAGCTCACATAACACTCTGTTCCATCCAGATGGAGCTGTCAGAAACTCAAATGATTTTAGAAGTCTTGCCAGGTCTGGCCAGCGTTTAGCAGCTAACAGCAGTGAGTTACTGCTGAACACTTGTTCTACCTCTGAGAAATATTTCACTTTTGCTCTCCTCTCAGCTGTGATGAGAAGAAAAAACCAAAAGGTTTGATTCTAAGGACTAAGGATTCTATGGATAAATGGCAGTTCAAAAGCAGGACAAATACATAACTTTTAGAGTGCAATACTGCTATCATGTGGCACAAGTTATGACATAGATCAGTGTTAAAGCAGTGATAATCAGCATTTTTGTAAAGATGCATTCAATGACAATATGGAGAAAACAATGTAGAAGGGGAGGATTCGTATAGAATTATAAATCATAACAACCAGCGTTAAGATTTTACTTAAAGGAAGTAAAGTCTGGAGATACACATCAATATTAAAATGAAAATCTTAAGTACAAATCTTGTCACTCTTAGGTTCTTTGTTTGGAGGAATACAGCGCCAAAGGACGGTCATTCATAGAGATTTATGACTACCATTTATAAACACACAGACTTCCCTATCCACTATGTCATCAGCCATAAAATATGAGAATTGTCACTGATAAGAATTCATGTTCTTCAAGGGTAAGAGAAGATAGGACAAGTAAATATTGAATTTATATTTCTTGGGATCAACTATTTTTCCAGAAATTCTTGTTTTTTTGAGATCAGAAATCTCACCAACTGTGTCTTAGAACACCTGCAAATAAATCCACATAAATTCAAAACAAGCCTTTGTTTCTTATATTAAGATCTATAATAAAGTCTGGTGAACATATAACTGTAATGTAACTTTAAATACTAAAATCAATAATCCAGCAGCAGCATGGTGGTGTAGTGTGTAGTGCTGTTGTTTACTGTGATAAACATGACCCAGAGATGAGACCTTTATTTCCCATTACTTTATTTAAAAGCAAGGAGAGAAAATATCCATCAGAACAGATCATCACAGCTTAACAAAGACACTGAAATCCCATAGCCTCTTAGCATGGTATAGCGCTCCATGTGTGCCGTAGATGCTGTCTGCTGGAGTTTAATGCCATAATATTATGAGCTCCATCCACATCACAGCCATTAACGCTCCAGTAATCCACGCTCTGAGCTATGGATCAATACCAACCCAGAAAACTACTCAACCTTGTGAAGAACGAGGTCAAATGATGGGGAGGATAAACCACTATATACTCTATTTTGTGGGGCTGGGGGTTGCATTCACGTGGGGCGGGTCATGATGACTTGAACTTGAGAGGTGATGCCTGTAAAAAAGAAAATTACACCGAAGCAAAAGCGTGAAACAAACATGGTTGTCATCCAAAGATCAGATGTGTTCAGCCAGAGGTGAGGTGCTATCAAGACCTTAAAGACTGGAAAGGCCCCCGGCCAAGAGGACCTTAATGCTGAGCTGTTCAAGGTCGACCCTTTACTTACAACTGAATATGTAGATTACCTGAGAGGAAGCCAAGCATGGGAACTACACTGATGAGATGGAAAATGCTGTAGACAGGGCACGTCCTCAGAAGCAATAAGGATGGCAACACAAGGACAGCGCTATACTGAACCCCAGACGGGACGAGAAAACAGGGTAGGCCAAGAACCACCCAGAGTTCCACCCTACAAAAGGGTTTTTTTGTGCCCTACATCTAGTTAGTCAATGGCAGTGACAAAGTAAAGGGGGATACTGAACATAATATAACCACTGGTAAGAGAAAACATTAGTATTAGCGACTTTTCTTTTAGAAACATTACCCACTATGTTAAGTCAAGATATAACATGTAATTGTGTTGGTCCAACATTCTTGTCTTGTATAAATCCAGACCAAGATGGTGTTTGGCTCAAGAAACCATTTCCCTCAGGAGCACAGCCAGATACCACCTTCTTGACAATATTTCCAGGCTAAACATATCAAAAAATGTGACATGAGCAGTGGACAAAGAAAATGGCAGAAAGTTGCAGCACAGCCCACAAGATTATGGATTTTGGCAAATCAGGACCTTTTGAATTGGAGCTAGAAGCCCTTTTACGTAGCCGATACCAGTTAGAATGACGTGACTGAGTCAGGATAATCCTGATAAACTTCCAAAGGCAACCCTTACCTGCCTTTTCCCAAGTATGTCCATCTCAGCACACCACAGGAGAGTCAGGAGGAGTTGCTACATCATGTGTAACCAGTAAATCATGTGTACTCTGCAAATACAGTACTCTATGGCTCTGATGCACGTTACGTTACCATGACATTTATTTCTCAAGTATAACACCTGGAAATGAAAAATGTTAAATCTGACAACCCTGTGACATGGTGTCAAAATTCTGGCATTTTCTGTGAAGCACTTTTTTTAATCTTTATATGCTGATTAAATTTTATCGGCGCCTGATCAGGATTTTTAAGGTAAATTTAGAAAAGTCTACTTAATAATGGTGCAGCTTGTGGAAACCACGAGATTATGTGTAACCTTATGTCATGGTTACACGTAATCTCATGGCTGATGAGTCCTAAAGGTTGATGAAATAAGGTATAAAGAGAATCATATCTAAGAAAGCAGCAGCAAGATGATTGGCTAACAGTGATGCTCTGTTACTGTACATTTGGACAGCTGTAACTGAGCAAATGTAGGACAGTTTGGTTAGATTTACCCCAATAGAATTAGCCTGAGCTAATGAAGCATTCTGGAGAACCTCACAAGGTGTGAGTATTTCCAGCAGGAGAGTCACTCCAGTCTTTGGATTCAGTGCCAACATTTATTTTTACATCCTATTGCATTTTCTGTGACACTACACCCAACCACTTCTTGATATAGCCCAAGTTTAGCAAATGCTAACCACAAACTGAAACGGACCTTTCCTGAGAATTACTGTTGGTTCATTTTTATTGTAGGTGTGTGGCTCATTTAAGTGCATCAGATTAATGAGATCAAGAAGGTCTATGTGTTTGATAACATGAGGCAGATACTAAAATAGGAGAGGATTTATAGCGAGGCTACCGTTGTACCGCTAAGCTGTCAGGAACATAGTTGTGTTCTGTCCATGGCTGTATATGGAGAAGGGACGTGTCTGATTAAGGCAAAACGCACTGAGATGAATCTGACTCGTACGTTAGAGCGTTGGTTCTCATCGCTTTGCCTTACAAGGGAAAGTTCAATTCTTACTGAGTCAACACTCACCTGAGTGTCTCCCTTCCCTGCCTGCTTGTTTGATGTTTGAAGAAATTAAAAAGATATGGTTCGCAAATTTCCTACTCCTTCCTTCTTTGTGCATCTGGAGATACGGGTCACGCAGGGGGCAAACTTTATTTCCGTAAATGAGGCCAGGAAAAGAAATCCTGACACACTAGTTAGTTCATAGAACCCCCCACCCCCACCCCCCCAACCGCATAAAGCAAGCTGAGACCTGTTTGTAGAGCTAATTAGCATTGACTCTATGTGTGTACTAGAATGTGAGCAGCATGTGTGTGTGTGTGTGTGTGTGTGTGTGAGCATTGCTGGGATAGGGTCATGATCTGCGGCCTACATTTGCTGATGAAAAGAGACGACTGTAAAAAGAAGGGGTTAAATACGGATAGTTAGGAAGGAGAGCGGTGGAGGAGAGAGCGATTGAAGTCGATAACGACTGAAGCACCTCCGTCTCTCGAGTCTCTCCTTTGTGTGTGTTTGTGTGTTTGTGCCAAAGTATTTTTTTCCTCTGTGGTGTCATTACCGACCGTTCCACTCTCAGAGGAGTCCATGTTTACCCAGCATGGTCTCTGAGCTGTCACTGCAGGAGTTATGCACGCATCATCACCATGGCAATCAACGGACGCATTGAGCATGCCCCGACGCCGCATTGAAGCGCAGCCTCCTCAGTGTTTTACACTTTAGTCAGCTGAATGGAGGCTGAACTGAAATTTTGCGTCCTTCAAGTCAAACTTTATATACTGTCAAAACATCTTTCAATGGGCTCACGGTAGAAAAAGAACATTTTAACTTTCTTTTGCATCCATGATTTGAGATAACACCAACATGCCAGTGAAAATCTTCCACCCTATAAATTCAAAGAGTAGTATCTGCATACACCCAACAAAAATCAGAACTGATAAAAGAAAGTTTTGTACATTTTTTATCAGTATTATCATCGAAACATAAATAAAAACTTCAACAACTTGAGAAACTGCAGCAGTAGAACCACATAACTAATAGAACGCCTGTACAGCTAAACCTCGGCTTCGGTTGTTTGAAGTTACGTCACTCTCCATTATACGTCCAGAAATGATTGAAAATGCATTCATAAATGAACAACAGTACAGAACTGTTAACGGTTATCTTCAGTTTAGTCTGGAGTCAAGTTAATTTGACTTACGTCATTGTTCGATTTATGTCGTGTTTCCTGGAACTGATGAACGATGTAAGCCGAGGTTTACCTGTACTTCAGTTTGCTTTTGTGAGTCGCCAAGAGGACAAACAATAAAAATAGTTTGTTAATGTCAGACCTGTTCAGAAGTACGTGTAACACAGCTGTCATGTGATGTGACGGATACAAACACTGCATAATACACGCTTAGACCAGTTAATATTTTCAGGACCACAGCGTCTGTTTTTTCTGAATACTAATTCAGCGGCCATGCTATCATCGGCAAAGCACTGTGGCTATGCTAATGATAACATAGCCACAGCGCTAATGTGTTTCAGGATTATTTTTTTAAATTTTCTTATTTTGGTGTTCTTGCTTTTGAAAATCTTTTGAGCTGGTCATCGGCTCCGAACAGTTGTAAGAAAAACTGAGGCTTATCAGAATCAGAAAAGCTTTATTGCCATGGTAACCCTAATATCTAACCCTAACCCCTACCCTAACCCCTAACCTTAACCCTCACCCCCTCACCCTAACCCTCCTCCCCCTAACCCTAACCCTAACCCCTAACCTTAACCCTCACCCTCTAACCCTAACCCCAACCCTTAACCCTAACCCCTAATCTTAAACCCTAACCCTAACCCAACCCTAACCCTCTAACCCCTAACTCTAACCCCTAACTCTAAACCTCACCCCTAACCCTAACCCTTACCCCCACCCCTAACCCTCAACCCTAACCCTAAGCCAACCCTAACCCTACCCTAACCCCTTACCCTAACACCCCCTAAGCCCCTAACCCCAACCCCCTAACCCTTAACTCCAACCCCCAAGCCCCAACCCTTAACCCTAACTCTTTGCAGATGAACTGGACACTGTTCAACCGGATGTAATGATTATTATTATTTAATGATAATAATCATTACATGATTATTATCAGAATATGTCTAAATCAAACATATCAGTTAAAAGAGAGAATGTTTCAGTCCCATGACCACGAAACGACAGAAACACAGATATATCACCAGCAGATGACTCGTTAGAAATGAGCCTTAAGACTCTGGGTCGGAGGAATTGTCTTCAAAATGAAGCAAGATCATTTTACTTTCTTACATATAGGTTGACTGACCAAAAACACAGACAAATAACTTCAGATAATGATAAGTGTTTGCAGATATAACTTGTTAAATGTTGTCAGGTACAGAAGCGGTTGTGAGGTTTGACTCGTCTCTTGTGAACCAGGCGGCACGACCGAACATGACGTGTAATGTGTGAACATCATTCAAGTCAGTGAGCTCCAGATGTTTTGGAGATGAAGAAGCAGGTGGAGCATCACTGCTGACTTCTGCTGCCTGAACCACCCTGACAGCTGAGGCTGGTTTTACTGTTAATGACTGGGTGGGGGTGGTGGAGGGTGTTCAGACGGCCATGACAATAAATATGTTTACTAGGCACTGGCAGTAATACACTAAAACAACACATCAGAATTACATAGAAAGTGTGTGTGTGTGTGTGTGTGTGTGTGTGTGTGTGTGTGTGTGTGCGTGTAAGTGTGTGTGTGTGTGTGTGTGTGTGTGTGTGTGTGTGTGTGTGTGTGTGTGTGTGTGTGTGTGTGTGTGTGTGTGTGTTTGTTTGTGTGTATTTGAGGCCTCACTGGTCCCAAAAGTCTCATTTTAACAAGAATCCCTGTGGGTTGCATACATGACTCACTCATTGGACTGGTGACAGCACTTTCATGAACACACACACACACACACACACACACACACACACACACACACACACACACACACACACACACACACAGAGAGAGGAGGAGGCGGAGGAGGACTGACACAGTTGGTGGTTCCACTGGCAGTAACACTCCAATTAAAAGTTATTTTGGACACATTCATTTTTTGGTGTGTGTTTGTGTGTGTGTATGAAATTATTTATTCGACTGGACGTACAGAATTTGTACAGTATTCTGTCTAGTATGCTCTATATGATGTACTATATGTGTACAGTACCTACACATTATTTACATAGTTTTGTGATAGTTCCTAAAGGTTTAGCAAAACATCTTTAATTCACTCTTTTTATTCATCTTTATTCATTCATTTCCTGCCGCTTCTTCTGCTTTTGCAGATGACGGGCGTTGCGATCTCAGTGTACTACTGACGAGAGGTGGGGTACACTCTGCACATGTCGCCAGCGCATCACAGATCCACACGAAAAACAAACATCGACTCACACTCACATTCACCCCTACTGACCATTTGGAGTCATCAATTCCCACAATTAAGCTGCATGTTTTTACGGGTGGGAGGAAGTCGTAGAACCAAGAGAGAACACACACAGACACGGGGAGAACACACACACTCCACGAAGAAAGGACTCAAACCCAGAAACCTTCTTGCTGTGAGGTGAGATCGCTACCCACTGCTCCACCTAACTTATATTATTTATAGGGTATAATGTAATCTTTTACTTTATTAAAAATGATTGTATATGAGAAATTTGTCTCAACTGGAGGTTTAAATTTATAAAGTAAATGCATAACCAAGCTAAGCTCAACTAAGCTAAGCCAGGATAACCAGCTGCTTGCCCGGGTCACTACACTGTAAATCAGGGTTGTCAAACTCATTTTTACCGAGGGTCACATCAGTATAATGGCTGAAATCAAAGGGCCAGCTGTAACTAATAAATATAACTAAATATAACTACTCCTTAATGTTAAATAATACTGAATTTATTACTTATTCAAGTTACAAACATTACAATTTCACAGAAAAATTATGTTTATCAATAAAACACTAATCCTTTTACTTTGTCAGGTTATGAAACCCACAGCACTCCATCAATCAAGGATCAAACTATCAAACTGAATAAAGAAAAATAACAAAATACAAGTTAGTAAATGTAAATGTTAAAATTGGATTAACAACTGTATTGTTGGAAATGTACTTTCTGATCAAAACACATGTTTAAGGATGAAGCCTATAAGCCAAATACAGAAACATGAAGCCCATAAATGTGGACGTACAATTGAGTCCAACCTAAAAAGATACGACTGCAATGCAGCACTGCAGCAGAAAGCAATGCCTACATTCACAGCATGGCTTTTCAGAAAAGATCTTTTTGTCTGACAAAATAAAAGCCTGCAGACAAACACACATTGTGTGTAAGTAGGTCTGTGTTTGGAGCCATATGCCCATGAACGCAGCACGTCTCAATAAAACATGGTGGATTGTTGTTAATCTTTAATAGTTCTGTCCTGGAGAATTAACCCAGATGAACACACATTTAGGGCACTGTCCCCTCACACACACACACGCACGCACGCACGCACACACACACACACACACACACACACACACACACACACACACACACACACACACACACACACACACACACACACACATCCTGTTTCCCTCCTTTCCTTTCCTTTATGCCCCATGCCTCTCTGACATCAGCAGTCCTTCCTGTCTTCCCTCCCTTCCTCTCTTCTCCTTGGCCTTTCCCCACCTCTTCTCCCATGTGCCCCTCTCACCAGAGTTCACACCAGTTTACACTTGAGGCTGATCCACTTAAGAAAAGATAACAGGCAGGCCAGCAGGAAAATGAGGACAAAACCAAGATGGCCATGTGAAGGTGTGAAAAACAAAACACAGGAGAGAAAAGGTGGACAGAAAAAGGAAAAGAGGTAGAGTGGCAACAGGAAGTGGAGAAAGGAACTACAGACCCTGACAAACATGGCATTGAGCAATGGATCAGCAGGTAACCAGCTAAAATATTTATGCCAAATGCCTATTGGGAGGTAAGGCTGCTGGCCAGAGCTGATACAGTGTAAATATATGTTATGATGTGTGTGTGTAGACACACGTGTAATTTCCTGTTGTGGTTTAAAATGAGAGGAGAACCACAAAAAAATCACTCAAATAGGCAATAAAGGATGGATTAAATCTGTCTATTGCTGCCACAATGTACATTAAGGGATATGATGGTGTGACAGATCCGTCCCCATACATCCAACATGTGAAGGACTGGACCTTCACCTCCCTCCCTGTCTATGTGAATGCAGGAGTGGTGGACACATTACAGGGACTGAACTCATTCAACCACACGTCCATGATATAACACCTCCGATCCCCTGCTGTCATGGCTTCTTGTTCTAGTCATTATTCAGACAAATAAAGCACCATCCTAAACAAACAAAAATGGTGCTTCATTTATTCCTCCAGGCTATCCACCCTTCTTTCAATTACAATTCCCTTTTTCTGCTGTCTGCAGTAGTCGTTGAACGGTTAAAATCTGCCCCCTGCTGGCCCTGTTGAGAACTGCAAAGAAATAACTATAAAATGGAAAATAATCCCTTGAAATGTAACAACTATCTAAATACATTCTGGAGCAGTTGGAATATATATTTTTATGGTGCAAAGCAGGTACTTAAGTGTTTTATTTTTTCCACTCCTTGGGTTGTATATTGAAGTTATACCGGGTGCATTGGAGTGTTCAGTATGATGATGGACATGTTTGCTTCACTGGTAATCAGTACTGTATAAGAAACAATCTCTTCTCTATATCATGAACTTTTCATTAGATCAAGCACAGCCAGTGATTTGATAAGCAAACACCACTCACAACACAAAAGATGTGGTTTTGTTTATCATGTGAAATAAATCCCATTCATCATAGGCGAGTACCATGTCTGGCCCGTTTTCCATTGACCCAGGTGAGTGTGGATACATGAGCGGTCAGAGGTTATTGTGTTGCACAGCAGTCATTAGCAGCACTTATATTAGTTAATGCATATTAGTTAATGCATTCGATGGATAAATAATGTTCATGTATAAAAAACATGTCAAGGCAAATAGTATTTATTCATTCAGTCGTTCATTTCCTGGAACTGCTTTTCTTGTCACAGGGGGCTGGACCCCGTCCAGCAGAGTTTGGGAGGACGTCACCAGTTCATCAGAGGACCGCAAAGAAATACCAATACCCAGTCACACTCCCATGGTCCTATGGCCAGTTTAGAGACTGAGTCATGTATTTTGCATGTTTTTGGCTGAGGGAGGGAGCTGGAGGATCTGAGAGAACTCATAGGGACACAGAGAGATCATGAACCCAGCAAAAAAAAAGACTCAGCTACTCAGGTATAGAACCCAAGACCCTCTTACCTACTGTGCGTCCATGCAGACGGTGTTGATATGGTAGCCTCTGCACCACTCTATGGATATGCGTGTGAACTGGTGAATATTTGTAAATGATCTTGGATTAATTGGTCAGATTAGGAAGTATTGTGTTCACTCATTCCAGTCTGTCTACCTGTACTAGATTACTTCATCAATCCTTGTAGGGAAAACACAAAGTATTTCACATTTCACATCATGATACATCAGGTTTAACATCACATAGTCACAGTACCATAATTAATCATACAAAACTTCATCAGTTCGATGACTTCATGTTACAACCATCTCGTGTGACTATGGTGAGGGTTCCCCCTGCAACGAGAATCCAGGGAGTCACGACAAGTCTTTGGGAAGTCACTGATCCAAACTCATGTTCTCATCCATAAAGACATCAGCTTCTAAACAAACTAATGTTGTTACGTGTGCATGAACTAGGCTGGTTGTTGTCCTGCTCCCACTCCTTGTACCAAATTCCAGAAAAACTACATTTACCAGGTGAGCGCTGGAGGGGAAACCACTCCAAATGCAATCAGACACTATATTTATTTACATTACATTATTCAAGTTTTTCAGTGTGTGTCCCATTTGTAATATATATCCTCAGAAAAACCTAAAGGTGGATTCAAACATGTCAGCCTCAGTGTGTGCGTGTACATTACAGGTTTGAGACGCTACAGCCTGTGGAAACACAGGAATGGTGTTTAATGTGAAATCTCAGCTCTTCTCTGAATCCTGCAGTACCTGCCTTCTCTTCTCGTCACCTGTGATGTGTGCTGATAGGTCCTCAGGAGATGCTTCCACTCGTCCTAATTGGTCCAACCACCTTCAACAGGTAATAGAACACCTGTTCAACCAGCTACAGAAAATCTTTGAACACAGTGTTAAATAATTCTTTCCACTACTCATTTCCTGTGAAATTATGAAGTAAAGTTGTTTCAATGCTTTGATTCAAAATAGAACAGTGTTGGGATTCACATTACACACAGTCAGTGGTGGGCGGTGAGGGCCAGCAAGGCCTTCTCTGCTGGTCTAACATAACCAGAGATCATGATAATATTTCTGATGAAAATTAATTATATTTTAATGCATTTTCCTTAAATAAATATATTCAAATATATGTATAAATATATAATTATAAATTTGGATATAATATGACATAGGCCAACACTGGGTAAGTGTTCTAGTTGTAGATTAGAGGGGTTTTATCCAATCAGAATTCAGCTAGCTTGTGTTGCCAGGTTGAATGAAATCTGCCCAGGACCTTCAGAATCTAGAATGCAGGTCTGCCTGCTCTGTGAGTGAATGGGAACATATTGTTAACAGACAGCTGCGATAGCCAATCAGATCACAAGTTGGCGACGCTAAGGCCTTCTAGCTGGCCTCACGTTCACCTGATATGTACGTGTCCTGTGATTGGATACTCACTTTCAGAAGGCGGAGCAATGCAGACAATATGCAAAGGCACATTTGAAGAGAAACTAGTGAGAGGAGGGTGTGGTCCCTGAAAGAGCTAACCTGTTCTAGCTAACCTGAACTAGCTAACCAGAACTAGCTAACCTGTTCTAGCTAACGGAGTGTTCTTGAGGAAAGAAAGGACAATAGATTTTGTGTTTAAATAAGCCGTTTGAAGAGTTGTTTCGGTGAGTACAAAAGTTTTCTTATTTAATGGTCTTGCAATTTAATTTTATTTACATCAAATCAGTTATAATGAAATAAAATGACAAATATACTAAAAATGAAACAAAAATTCTTGTTCTTCTGCAATGTGTGTAAGTAATGTGGTGCACTTGCACAGCTGTGTGATTGTAGTGGAGATACATAAAGCGACTCCCTGCTGGAAAATAGCCTGTTTTTTACCTGATAGAGGTGATGCGACATCTAGTTGTGTGTTAGTGTATGTCTGTATTTTTTTCCCCAGCTGTGGTGTCATAAATGGTGGTCATTTCAGTCGGTTTTGTTCTGTGACGTAGATGTGTGACGTCTATAAAAGGTGTGGCGGCGGGTTCTTCTGTACAAGTGACAATAAAAGGAGTGGGGCTGACACTGTTTTTTGTCTCATTTGAGAGAAGTTATAAACGTCTCAGTCCTGAACGCTACATCGGTAGCAGCGGTTGGAGCTGCTCACAGGGTTATGGGATGTATTTATGCAAGTTTGACTAAGGACAGCATCACTGAAGGTATGGTACCTAGGTATGAAATGAACGGCCCGCCACTGCAGACAGTTAACCAACATCTCCCCACTATATTTGAATAAGCTCACATGAAAACCTCACGCTTCTCACTTCTGGCGTCTACCCGGATGTTTGGGCCGCTAGCCCAGTTAGCTCCGGTATTCACATTTGTCCATGTCTCTCACTTACGGAGCCGTTTTGGCTTTGTCAAACATAATGGTTTATATTCTTTGATTGTGACAGACTTCACGATGCTTTAGTCTTCAGGACCGAACTCTGATATTATTGTTTTATCGTGGTCTTTCCATAGGTTCCCGCTAGTTGGTTATAAATTGATAATAATACATACCCAGTATAATGAAATGGCGTATAATGATATCTACCAGTGAGTAGATATTGATGCAGAAAAAAAATTAGGTAATATGTGTTTTATTAAAATTTTAAACAAAAAAAAAAATCACATTTCATCAAGATTTCATCAGAAAAATATTATTTAGACACTATTTGTTGATGCAGCAACAAATGTTGAATGTTTGTTCTCAGTCAAACTGTCACTCCCGATATATGAAACGATCAATTCTGTGAATTATAATCTGGAGCTGAATTAAAGTTAAACCACATAATCTGTATAATCTATCCAGGTTAGTTTTCGGTTCTCTGAACAGCAGCGGATTCCGAAGCATCCAGCGGAGCGTTTTTTTGTTGCACCACCAACTTGTCACCAAAGATGGCGATTTGCTGAGTGCTCATGGATACACACATTTGTCTGCTAGTTGTTATCTTACTAGAAACGACAACTTTAAAAACAAATTAACGGCTTTAGCGAGCGCCTACCCTTCATCTGAAGCACACCTGACGTCTCGTCGGCCGCCGCCGCCATGCAGATCACGCTGAAAACGCTGCAGCAGCAGACCATACAGATCGAGATAGACCCCGAACTAACGGTGAGTGGCCATTAGCTCACTTGCTAACTTTAGTTGTGGGTGCTAGCCTTGGAGCGTGTATTTAACTGAACGAAAGCCCTCAGTTTTTCTTTACATTTCTATATTTTTACATATTAGTCAGCCCACATAGAACACGAACTTAACGCCAAACCTTGCTAGCTAGCGTTAGCTAGTTCGCTAGCTGATTAGCCTGTTAACAAAGTCATGGCGACGCGACTGCCAGTGATTTACTTATACTTATTAATTCGTGTCGCTGTTAGTTTACTTTTAGTGATATTCGGCAACTCGTTGTGTTATTTTGTCTGTAATAACGTCAAGTGTGTAGCGAACTTGGCAGCCCTGTGCTGTATGAATGCTAAAGCTAAACGCATATGACACTGCCAGTCATCATTAGCTTCGCTGCTAACGTCATGATGAGCTGCTAAGTTGTTAAGCGTGTTCCTGCTAAACTAGCGGCTCAGGTTAGCATTGAGCAGCAGAGCGTCGCTCTGGTTAGCCTGAGGCAGCAGCGGCGGCTAGCATTCAGATAGCGGCGGCTAGCATTCAGATAGCGGCGGCTAGCATTCAGATAGCGGCGGCTAACATTGAGGTAGCGGTGGCTAACATTGAGGTAGCGGTGGCTAACATTCAGATGAGTTTTCATTTACCTTTATGGCTCCTCCGACTGAATGCAGAACTTCTCTCTTATTGTTGTGTGTTAATAAATGATGAGTTTGCTTTTCCTTTTTAACCAGGTGAAGGCCTTGAAAGAGAAGATAGAGGCAGAGAAAGGAAAAGACAACTTTCCTGTTTCTGGACAGAAGCTGATCTATGCTGGAAAAATCCTGCAAGATGACACACCTATTAAGGATTACAAAATTGATGAGAAGAATTTTGTTGTAGTCATGGTGTCCAAGGTGAGATTTAATTGGGATGCTTTTTGGTGAGTTGGTAATAAACTTTAATTTCTAAAATTTTTTACACCATCTTTGTAATCTGCCAGCAACGATCACACAAGTTCTTTTGGATTGATTTACCGTTTCCTTGCTGTTCTTACGTTTTTTTATTTTTAACTGGCAAAAGCCGAAGCCCGCAGCAGCAGCAGCAGCAGCAGCAGCTGCCGCCGCCTCGCCACCGGCTTCAGAAGCCCCCAAGCCCCCAGTCCAGGACTCGGGCTCCACATCAACAGCTGTCCCGGCTACAACCCCACCGTCGGCCCCGGCCCCGGCTCCAGCAGCTGCACCCACTCCCATTGAGGAGGCCAAAGACGAGCCGAGTGCGGCTCCAACAGAACCTCAGCAACCAGCCAGGTACCAGCAGACAAGCTGGAGTGAATTCTGAGTGCCATTACTAAACCAAGTGCTCCTAACACATCATCAGTGGCAGTGAATCTTGACCTTTACCCGGCATTGTCCATCCAGATTGAAGACATTTGTAAAATTTCCATCTTTGAAAGCTGCTAGCTTTCCTAGATGCTCATGAAATCTCCTAATTGTGAGAAGCAAACTTAAAAAGTTATAAAAATGTCACAAGCATGTCCTGTCCTACTGCTTTGCAAACCAACTCATTTTATGCAGTTGTCACTTTTGGCTTGGCACGTCTTGCTTCGAAGAGTGGTTATTTCCACAGGGCCAGTCCTGTTTAGGAGATGAATTGGAGGACTGCAGTAATGAACATTTGTCTATTTTGTTGTACAGAAGACACTGTACTGAGCAGACTGACAGTGATTGCATGTTGCTTTCTGGTGTTTCGGTCGTGTTTGTGATGCTGCATCCTGTATTATAGTTAATGAACCAAGTTGATGGACGTCTCATTTTTCTTGCCAACATCCATCAGTCAGTTTAACGGTGCGAGTGATTGATGAGATCTGTTCTATGCGAGCCGAGTCAGATCATCTCGTGAATATAAACTCTTATGAAAGTAAATTATAATGTGCTCTTATATCTGTTGTTTAATATAATAAGAGAATGTGGAGTATTCATACGATAGAGTAAATATTTCCATTCCCCCAAATGGCCTTTATTTACTAGAAACAGTCAGTTTGTCAAAGGTTGCGCTCCATCTGAAATACAGATAACAGTACTTGTCAGTCTTCATGGAGATGGTTGTCTTTTTGTACTTTGACACCTTATGTGTTCTTAGAGATATAAGAAGTACATCAACATATAAGTACAGTATTCTATATAAACACACAGAGGGTAAGTCAGGTCTCTGAACTCAGCAACTCGTCGAGTCAGAGTCGTGGCTGAGCTACGCTGAGAAATTGGCAACGGCGTTGTGTCTGATAGAGTGCCAACTTTAGCATTTTTAGTTTTCCAACAATATGACAAAATCCTGTGTGGTACAGAACTGAAACAAATAGAGCTTCAAGAAGAATATACCGAGTAAGCACTTCTGTTATTTTCACAGACTGTGTCGTTATTGTTTTCTCTGGACATTTTCTTCCTCTTCATAAGTGTTTCCTGCAAACTCAGTCGTAGCTGTTAGCATGCTGCTAAGATTGTCCGACTCCCTGGCCTCAGAACAGTACTGTTTCTTCAGACTTTTAATGAAATCAAAATTTACTCGTACTAAAGGAACTGAATTTCTGTGACCATAAAGTGTTTGGTCTATGTTGGGTCTCAGTTGTATGAGTACACAAGCCGAATGCACGTAAAGCTGGTGCCGAGGTAACATCTTCTCAGCCAGATATATTCTAACGGAGGGCGAATACATCTGGCTATTTTATAGTTTATTAACTATAAAATAATGAAAGGTTTAGGTTTAACACCATCTCCTTTTCTATCAAACAATGTTTTTATTCTGCATTCTGCAGGAAACGTAAACAGAATTTCCTGATTCCGTCTCAGATATTCGATATTCGTGTTCCTAATGTTTGACTTTTAAATGTTTTGACTGTTGTGGAGTGTTTGGTAGAATTATTGTGGAATTCTGTCCATTACCTTTGGATTTCCAGATGGATGCTGTTATTGTTTCTCTAGAAATGTAGATTTTGAACCAATGCTCCAAAGAAGGGCAACAGACACTCGATCCAGCTCAGAGATCGACACTAACATTGCTTTGACACAGGCGTGTTGTGAACACTAAAGACTGGGTGCTGTGTCCACAATCTGACTCAAGCCGTCCTTTTAATGGAAGATAAGCCCAGTCGTTAAAACAGAGCTACAGATAAAGGTTGTCTGAGTTTCTTCTCCTTTGTTTTGCAGCTGCAGCAGCGGGGGTCAAGGTCTGGATGCCTCCTCAACACTTGGTAGGTCATTGGGTGGCGTCCTGCCTGGCCTGCAGTCGTGTCAGAGTTCACTCACCTACAAATAAAAATGTGTGATTTTAGATCTCTGATTGTTCTTTGTGGCTCAATGATGTATTTCTTGGTCATGCTTGTTGTCCCAAACATGGTTCCAGCTATGAGTCAGGGACTTCACAGACCTTTGTAATATATACTGTTCCTATATATAGACCGTGACAAAAGTTAGCCATCTCCTATTGTGGTGCCACATTGAGCAGGGGGATTCCACTGATAGGTTATATACTGTACATACTCACAGAGCAGTTCTAGAGTAAACCTCACACTGCTGTTAAAGCTGACTGTGTGTTTATTAACTACACATTATCAGTGTTCCCCCTGATCGTTACTGACTGTGTGTGTGTGTTTGGTCTTTCAGTGACTGGGGCCGAGTACGAGACCATGCTGACTGAGATCATGTCGATAGGATATGAAAGGGAGAGGGTGGTGGCGGCGCTGAGGGCCAGCTTCAACAACCCACACAGAGCTGTGGAGTACCTCCTCAACGTGAGTCCTAGAATGCACCACTGCCCTCCCAGTACCCCACCTACATGCCTGGAGGAAAATACATGTGCAGTATACCAGCATTGGTTTATTGCTTGTTCAGAGCCTTATATCACAGATATCCTCTTGTGCGTCGCCCTTAGCGATGTAGCCACGACCCATGACGTTAATGCTAATATTTACCGCCGTCGCTCCTTCATAATCACAAGGCCCTGTCTGACAGGACAAGGTTTTGATGTGTTCACATCCTGTAGTGTGACTCTGTTGTTGTTTTCCAGGGTATTCCCAACAGCCCAGTCCAGGAGAGTAACCCCCCAATGCAGGCCCCCGCATCTCTGCCCACAGAAGCCCCGGCATCTCTAGCAGAGGGTGAGGCTCATTTCAGTCCAAAAATAAATTTGCGTTTGTCCCTGCTGGGCAAGAAATGAAAACGAGCAGCAGTAAGAGTCTATTCTGGTTCGGGGGTTTCAGGAAGGTTCTGTGATAATACATCCAAATGGAAACGCTCCATCAGATGGATGAAATGTGTCACCAGTGGTCGTACTGCGTTGTCCTGGTAGGATTCTGGAAGTCATGACAGAGTAACATCATCAAGGCCCCAGAGGGGGAGAGTCATAGTCTGGACTGTCCTTTTTAAGCCTGTCTTTAGGAAAACACTCAAGACACACTGACAGGTAACAGCAATAAGTACCTGGCACGGCCTTACCGGCAGGCGGTGACTCATCCTATGATTCATTATATGACTCATCACACACTGAATGTTATTAACATAAGCCCGTGTGAACTGTTGGATCAGTTTACATTTCCCCTGCGTGACACCACGCCGTTCAGCTCACCTAAAACCGCCTCCTGTCTTCTCCTGATGCACGTCGCCAATGGCACCCGCCTCCTCTCTGGAAAGGATGCTGTGAGGTGGAGACAGAGCAGCCCTCTGATTGGTCAGAGAGAGGCATCAAACGTAAACAGAGGTTTCTGTCTCTCTGCTTTGATGGGTGATTTCTACAAACATTCCTGTTTTATTTCACTTAAATATTCATTTTCAGCCAACTTTTATCATTTGACTTATTTTTGTAGCTACGGTTACGGTTTGGACCGAGGGCCATTCTGGTGGTTGGTTTAGTTTGCAAAGCCAGTTTTGATCAGTTTATTTCAACAACACTCTACCACCAGGACTGATTTAAGGATATTTTTTTTACTTTGTTCATCGTAGTAAAAAAAATAAAGTTGTGCTCATTCAAATAGATTTTTTTCATATCGATATTAATACAACTGCTCAAACAACATCTCCCATGTATTGGAGAGTTGTTTTTTTAATATAAACTTTTATTTATTTGTCAGTTAACAGTTGACAGATCCAACATGAATATCTTCTTCCCATCTTTCTTCATTGACACAACGTGTGGTTCGCTTCCTGAGTGTTTACGTGTAAATTGAGTGTCTTGTTTTGATTTTGATAGAAGTAAACTCAAATATTGGGATGTTCAGACCTCAGTTGGTCACATCACCTGTGTGTCTGTACAAACACAAACGGGAACTCCTGATTGGCCACTTCTCCATTCCGCTGTGAAACCTGTAAACTTAGAATGCTTGTTTTCAAGGTGCTCGCTGACAGTTTGCCACGTCGCTAAAGGTTGTCAACGTTTTGTGTCACCAGGAGAAAACCCACTTGCGTTCCTGCGGACCCAGCCCCAGTTTCAGCACATGAGACAGGCCATCCGACAGAACCCCGCCGTGCTCCCAGCGCTGCTCCAGCAGCTGGGCAGGGAGAACCCTCAGCTCCTGCAGGTAATGCTAACTGCTAATGCTAACAACTCCTGCAGCTAATGCTGACAGCTGCCGCAGCTAATGCTAACTGCTCCTCAGCAGTTGGTCCCAACCACTCACACCTTTGCACTCTGATTGAAAAAAAGAGTTTAATTTGACATCGAATGACGTCCATCTCCACCTGTTTCCCCCCCAGGAGATCAGCCAGCATCAGGAGCTGTTCATCCAGATGCTGAACGAGCAGGTAGTCGAGGGGGGGGAGGCGCCAGAGGTGGGAGAGATGGGAGCAGCGGGGGAGGAGGGCGGACCTGTCGACTACATCCAGGTTACGCCCCAGGAAAAGGAAGCCATTGAAAGAGTGAGTGAGGGATGAGGGGGGGGGGCGCGAGCCGGTGCGTTGTTGTGGCGCTTTAACTCAAACCTGATTGGTCCCAACAGTTGAAAGCGTTGGGTTTCTCCGAGACGCTGGTGATCCAGGCTTACTTCGCCTGCGAGAAGAACGAGAACCTGGCAGCCAACTTTCTCCTCAACCAGGGCCTGGAAGACGACTGAACAGACGACAGCGCAGCCTCCCTGCCCCCCCCACCCCCACCTTACCCTCCCCTCCCCTCTTCAGCTCAGCTTAAAGACTGCACCCCCCCGATTCACTGTACAGCTACCAACCTCAGCTCAAGCCGTCAGGAGGGGACGAGAGGAGCAGGGGGTGCGGGGGCAGGGGTGGGACGGGGAAGGGTAGACAGGGGTGGGGCCAGGAGAGGTCACACACTTATAAGTACACAAAATGGAGGTTGTGTGCAGGAAGGTCATACCTGGATTACCGAAGGCTTAGGTGAAAAAGTGTGGAGGAATGATAAAATCCACGTCAATTCCAATGGAATGTGTGGGGTTTGTCTAGGGAGAGCTATAATTTGATTTTAGATGCGCTTTGTGAACATTGGGTGGGGGTGGGGTGGGGGGGTGTGTGCTTGTGTGTGAGTCCACGTCTGTGTGCCTGTCCATATGGATGCGATACAGTTACGCTAAAAAAAAAAAGTACTGAAAAGTTGCATTCTCTAAGTTTTTTAAATGCTGTAGTGGGATTTTATGGAAGCGCGTTCTCCTCACTGCACTTCAACATTATCAGTGTGTGTAATGCTTGTAAAAACAAAAACACCAGTAGAGGGATGAACTGGAGTCACTGAGAAGAAATGCGTAGTTTTTACTTGTCATTATTAGTCGATGCAACTGATCAGCAGACGAAGCGTTCTTGTGTCTCTGTAGGTGTCCAGATCTGACCCAGAAGAGGGAAGACACGGTTTGAGAATCAATACAAAACCAAGGTTTGAGAATCAAGTACAAAACCAAAACAATGACAAGCCCTCACTCTTATGCTGTCAAGTGTTCGACTCAAATGTGTTTGCACATTAATCTGTACTGCTTGCTGAGGTCTAAATCATGGGGTTTTAACAGTTTGGGTCATCAGAACGATTCAGCAGCTTCTTCTGTTCATCTTCTTCAGCCCAATAAACAGGTCCCAAATGATGCATTGAGAATCTGTTACACGGTGGTCTGACTGATTCCTTTGACGTGTTGAAGATTTTAAAAATGAAAGGTATAGAACTGGGAGCCAGCTCCATTTCTTTGTGACCAGCTTTGGGAACATTTCAAACAAATGAAACCAACCCAAATGGAAAAGGGAAAAATGTGACCCTGCCAAGTCTGGAGCCAGGCCTTGACGGAGGGCCCATCAGCGAGCGCCTGATGGCCGGGTCTGCCACGGGGCCTGGCCGGGCTCAGCCGAAAAGTCAGCGTGGACTCTTCCCACCACTGTGGACCCACCACCCGCAGGGCAGACCGATGGGATCGGGTGTGCTGCCATATGGGTGGCAGTGACGACGGGGTCACGACGGACCAGCCCCAAGCGGCAGAAATTGGCTTTGGGGATGTGGAATGTCAGCTCACTGGCGGGGAAGGAGCCGGAGCTTGTGTTGGATGTGAAGCGTTACCAGTTGGATCTGGTGGGGCTTACCTCCATGCATAGCCTTGGTTCTGGATCCAAACTCCTGGATAGGGGTTGGACCTTGTTCTACTCCAGAGTTCTGTTAGGCGTGAGGCGCAGGACGGATGTGGGGTTACTCACAAGCCCCCGGCTGAGCGCAGCTGTCTTGGAGTTTACCCCGGTGGATGAGAGGGTCGCTCCCTACGCCTTGACTTATTTGTGCGTATGCACCAAATATCAGTTAATGTATTCGGCTTTCTTGGGGTCCGTACATGGGGTCCTTGATGGGATCCGTGCAGAGGACTCCATTGTTCTGGGGGACTACAATGCACACGTTAGCAATGATGGAGACACTTGGAGGGGCGTGACTGGAAGGAATGGCCTCCCTGATCTAAACCAGAGTGGTGTTATGTTGTTGGACTTCTGTGCTAGTCACGGATTGTTCATAACTACCACCATGTTCAAACACAAGGATGCTCATAAGTGTACCTGGTACCAGAGCACCCTGGGTCGGAGGTCAATGATCGATCTTGTGATCGTATCAACTGACCTTCGACCGTGTGTTTTGGACACTCGGGTGAAGAGAGGGACAGAGATGTCAACTGATTACCACCTGGTGGTGAGTTGGGTCTGTTGGCGGAGGAAACCTTTGGATATACCTGGCAAGCCCAAACGAGTAGTGAGGGTGAACTGGGAACGTCATGAGGTGGTCTCGGTCCACGAGGAGCTTCTCGTGCATCCCTGTGGAGGCTGGGGGCATTGAACCTGAAGGGTCGATGTTCAAAGCTTCCATTGCTGAAGCTGCAGCTGAGAGCTGTGGTCTCAAGGTCTTGGGTGCATCAAGGAGCGGTAACCGTCGAACACCGTGGTGGACCCCGGTGGTCAGGGAAGCTGTCCGACTGAAGAAGGAGGCTTTCAGGGGCATGTTGTCCCTGGGGACTGCTGAAGCAGTTGCAGGGTACCGACGGGCCAAAAGGACTGCAGCTTCAGCTGTGATGGAGGCAAAACACAAGAGTGTGGGAGGAGTTCGGAGAGGCCATGGAGAAGGAATATCGGATGGCACCAAAGTTGTTCTGGAGGACTGTCCGACACCTCAGGAGGGGGAAATGGGGGACCATCCAAGCTGTATACGGCAAGGATGGGACGCTGTTGACTTCGACTGAGGAGGTTGTCGGTCAGTGGAAGGAACACTTTTAGGAACTCCTGAATCCAACTATCCCAACTGACCCGTCCTCTGTTGCAGATGCATAGCTGGAGGATGATGGGGGATTCGAGTCAATCCTGGGGTGAAGTCACCGAGGTAGTTAAACAACTTCACGGTGGCAAAGCCCCGGGTTAGATTCGCCCGGAAATGCTGAAGGCTCTGGGTGTTGAGGGGCTGTCATGGATGACACGCCTCTTTAACATTGCGTGGAAGTCTGGGACAGTGCCGAAAGAGTGGCAGACTGGGGTGGTGGTTCCTCTTTTTAAAAAGGGGGACCAGAGGGTGTGTGCCAACTACAGGGGCATCACACTCCTCAGCTTCCCTGGGAAAGTTTACTCCAAGGTGCTGGAAAGGAGGGTCCGGCCGATTGGCGAACCTCAGATTGAGGAGGAACAATGTTGGTTCCGTCCTGGTCGTGGAACAACGGACCAGCTTTTTATTCTTGCAGGGATCCTAGAGGGGGCTTGGGAGTATGGCCATTCAGTCTACATGTGTTTTGTGGACTTGGAGAAGGCGTACGATCGGGTCCCCAGGAATATACTGTGGGAGATACTGCGGGAGTATGGGGTGAGGGGGCCTCTCCTCAGGGCCATCCAATCCCTTTACGCCCAAAGTGAGAGCTGCGTTTGGGTTCTCGGCACTAAATCGGACCTGTTCCGAGTAGCTGTTGGCCTTCACCTGGGCTGCACTTTATCACCAATTCTGTTCTTGATTTTCATGGACAGGATATCGAGGAGTAGTCACGGTGAGGAGGGGTTACAGTTTGGTGGCCTGAGGATTGCATCGCTGCTTTTTGCAGATTTGCGTCAGCAGCCTGTGACCTGCAGCACTCACTGGTGCGGTTTGCAGCCGAGTGTGAAGCGGCGGGGATGAGGATTAGCACCTCCAAATCTGAGGCCACTGTCCTCAGCAGGAAACAGGTGGACTGCCTTCTTCGAGTGGGGGATGAGGTCCTTCCACAAGTGAAGGAGTTTAAGTATCTTGGGGTCCTGTTCACGAGTGAGGGAACAATGGAGCGTGAGCTTGGACGAAGAATTGGGGCAGCAGGAGCGGTATTGCAGTCGCTTTATCGCACTGTTGTCACAAAGAGGGAGCTAAGCCGAGAGACAAAGCTCTCCATCTACCGCGGCTGAAATGGGCTTTCTCAGGTGGATAGCTGGTGTCTCCTTTAGAGATAAGGTGAGAAACACTGCTGTTCGCGAGGGGCTCAGAGTAGAGCCACTACTCCTTCGCGTGGTAAGGAGTCAGTTGAGGTGGTTTGGGCATCTGGTGCGGATGCCTCCGGGGCACCTCCCTAGGGAGGTGTTTCTGGCACATCCAGCTGGAAGGAGACATCGGGGCAGACCCAGGACCAGGTGGAGGGATTATATCTCAACACTGGCCTGGGGACGCCTTGGGATCCCCCAGTCAGAGCTGGTGGATGTGGCCAGGGAAAGGGAAGTTTGGGGCTCCCTGTTGAAGCTGCTGCCCCTGCGACCAGATTCCGAACAAGCGGTGGAAGATGGATGGATGGAGGTATAGAACTGGGAGCCAGCTCCATTTCTTTGTGACCAGCTTTGGGAACATTTCAAACAGAAATGAAACCATCAACCCGGATGACGCTAAAAACCTGAACGTGGTCCTCTCTGTGGCCTGTCCTTCCATCGAGGAGCAGAGCCCTGGATGAATAACTGAGGGTCCTGCTGGGTACCATGGAAAAGAACCTTAGAACATCTATCAACAGCTACTTAGAGATGCACAAGGACTGCACAATACACAAAAAAGCACCAACAGCTGAAAATGAGATGGATTTAGTTCACACCGATGTCCAACGATGCATCTGGATTTAAGTTGATGCGTGATTTTATTGGCAGTAACAAATTTGATAATAGAATAGTCAAAACCTTTGAACTAACTACACATCCATTCATTACAAACCAAAACCGTAAATATGTCGAATTGGTACAGAGGGTATTCTTGTCCAGATCACTGATAAAATAAGTGAAGGTGATGAGGCCGGTGGTCCAGCAGGTGGAACGTGAACACTTGAATAAACAGATGTCGGGTGTGTTCATACCGAACACTGGATTGTAGACTTGTCTTCAGTTGCCCTCCAGAAGGATCCGGTTCTCCATTCACTTTAAAGTAACTCCTATGATACTTTGGCCCGTAACCATGAAAACAGTCATGTTATTAATCTGAGTTATGAAAAAGTATTTGTATGCATGCAGGTAATTGGGGAGGTAGAGCGGCAGGCAACGACTTTGGGGTGTGCCCAATGAGTTGCTTATAAAGGCGATGGCACCTCACATTGCTGATCGACTTCCAATCCACAGCCCAAGATTTAGTTGGCTGAGCTGCCACCACCCCAGTTGGCTAAATGCGACCCAGATGGGACTCGAACCCACAATTCCCAGCTCCGGAGGCTGATGCCTTATCCATTAGGCCACTGGGTCAATACAATACAGCATGCAATGATGGACTCATTAGAGACAGTCGTGAGGAAACAGTCTCTGGGCTGTGAAGACAGAGCCCAGAGACTGTGGTGAAGACAGCCATGATGGACAGATTAGAGACAGTGGTGAAGACAGCCATGATGGACAGATTAGAGACAGTGGTGAGGACAGCCATGATTGATGGATTAGATATAGTGAAAACAGCCACGATGGCCAGATTAGAGACAGTGGTGAAGACAGTCTCTAATCCATCATGGCTGCCTTCACCAGCCCAGAGACGGTGGTGAAGACAGCCATGATGGACGGATTAGACAGTACAGATGAAAAGAAGACTGGAAGCTGAGCTGGAGGTGGAGGACATGAAGATGTTGAGATTCTCTAGGAGTGACCAGGTTGCAGGTCAGGTTGATCAGAAATGAGTTCATCAGAGGAACAGACAAGATGAGATGTTCTGGGGACAGTGTTAGAGAGAGCAGACTTGGATGGTTTGGACACGTCCAGAGGAGAGATGGTGCATATGTTGGTGAAAGGGTGATGAGGATGGAGCTACCAGGCAAGAGGAAGACCAAAGAGAAGGTGGATGGATGCAGTGAGGAAGACATGAGGGCAGTTGGTGTTGGAGAAAATGATGAAGAAGATAGTAAGAAGATGGTAAAGAATGACATGCCAAAGAAAAAGAAGAAGAACAGGTGGAGTAATGAATTTTGCATCCTCATCGTAAGTTTACTTGTGGAGTGACACAATGCGACTCTGGAGCCAGCTGTATGGGTGGATGTACACGACGTGAAACATACTCCAGCTCACTGATCCGTTAGCAGTAAGGTAGTGTGTTTCTACCTCCTGAATGGTAATGAAGGATTTCTGGTAGTTTCACTTTGTGTATTCCACAGTTATCCGAAGGACTTTGTCTTCATTAGACCATCAGGTCTTCACTCTGAGGAGGCTGGTGTGTCTACAGCAGAGACGCCGAGGTGGAGACCGACAAAACTGTAACACAACAAAACTGATGCTTGGAATGGACCCCGACTTTCTTAGCGATTAAATAAGGTTACATCCAACACCAGAATCTGAGCTCATTCTCCTGCCCTGTTTAGGAGGACGCTACTGCCCACTGGCAGACGTCAACTGCTCATCTTTAATTCCCCCCTGATGCATCAAGCTGCAATAAATCTGCTTATGACATCATCTGTCTCCTCACAACTATTTGGCTCACAAGATTTCAATCATAAAATTGCATCACGAAGAGGACCTCAATAAAACGACTGGCAAGTGCAAAACTATTTATTCTTTGCCCTTGTCATGTCTGAGTTTAACGAGATCACAGAGAAACTAATTTGGCTCCATCTGGTCAGAACGCAGCATCTGACGGAGGCAGCTGCTAGGCAACCACGGGATGACACAGCAATAATCACAACTGAGATACAGTCAAGAACATCCTTTTATTCAATCAAGTAAAGGGGTTGCTCTTTTCAAACTGTTTTTATTATTATTATGGAAAAGAAACTGTAATTAACACATGCATTTCACCGTGGGCTCTGGGGTGTGTGTGGGTGAGGATGGGGAGGCGTTCCGGGGGAGGAGGAGCGCTCGTGGCGGGAGGTTTGTTTCGGGCTGGCGGAGAGGGGTTTGGGTTCAGGTAGTGTAGGGCAGGAGGTGGGGGGGGGGAGCTCAGTCTACACATCACTAAACACGGCCCAGCATCCTACAGAACGCGTTACAACAACCAAAGAAAAAAGTGGGCAGACGGTTCGGCCACGGGATCAGACTGGGCTCTTTGAACGGTGCAGACTCACCACACACACTCACACACACATACACACATTCTGCTGCATCCTGTTCATCTTTGATATGGCTTCTCAACAGGCGCTTCCACTTGTCAATGCTTGATTGATAATACTGCTGCTGGCTTCATTTTCTTGATGAATAAAAATAATTTGCATATATACTATATATGTGTATACTATGTGTATAGTAAACATATATACGTAATGTTTTTTTTTTGCAGGATAAAGATCTGTAATGTCTTGATTTTGCTGGTGGGATCTCATGTCAAGGTGCTTGCTGTCAGTCACCAGTGTTCTTGTTTTCTTTTGTACATCTTTTGGAACCATATCGCTTTGGTCAACGTGTCGATCAAACACTGATTAAAACTGGCGGTGAATCAACATCATGAAGCAATGCTTCACATGACTGTGCTAGATCTGAGCCTTTTAGATCGCAGTGCCGTGGAACCAGTCTGCTTTTTTAAGGTGCTTGGAGTCATTTTTCCTTTTTTTTTTTTAAACCCCATTTGTTTTATTTTAAAAATAGCTGGTCTCATTCAACCACTAGAAAGGTGCATACTCGAACGTCTCAACTTCCTGCTGCCTACGGTAGTAACGCAGTAACAGTGATGAAGTAAAAGAATCAAAAAGCAAAACCCAAATTCAATTATAAAAAAAAATAAAAATAAATAGATAGAAACAAAGATTACAAACACACCGTCCTATGCTAGCAGTCCTACTGGTCAACTTCCTTTGTCTAAGGGCCGAACCTGAGCCTCCCGCCAAAACGTTCTCCCTCCCCCAGGGTGGGTTTTGTCGTGAAATTCTCCTGGGTGAAGACAAACATGTTTGTCCTGACCCGGCCCCCCCATGTCCTCAGCACCGCCCAGAGCCCCGAGGTGTAACTTGTTCACTTACATTAGCTGTTGAATGGAGAAGCTGAAGAAGATGGGTAATGGTAATACAATGTGAAGCGTACAGACAAGAATAACATGTGAGCTAACTGCATTCTGCTCAGACAAAAAAAAAAAATCTTTGCGTATTCTTTTTTTTTTTTTTTTTAAACCCCACCATTCAGAGAAAGGGAGGAGGAGGAGGAGGAAGAGGAAGAGGAGGGAAAGGAGGAGGAGGGGGGTTACGCGGCTACAGACTACTCCAGTGTCCAAGATAGACAGAAGACAAGATACAGAGGAAGAGAAGCAAGACAGAAAATACTTCTTTTTAAACTTTTTTTTTAAACGATTTTCTTAATTATTCAACAATAAAAGAGGAACTAAATCACACCAATTTCCTTTAGTACTATGTATACTGCTTTAAAAAGCTTGAAGAGGAAGAAGAGAAATATATAGAAGTATGAAGGAGGGGAGTTTTTTCTTTTTGAGACGGGCACTCAGGATTACAAGATGGAATCTGTGAACAAAAGGCACTTTTTAGGGACAACCTTTAAGATGCTCTGAGTCTATAACACTACATCACCAAACAAATATTTATAATCATTTACAGTGGGAGAAGGGGAGTCGGGATGAGGGGGGTAGGGGGTGGTGGAAAGGGAGGTGGGGGGGGCTCACTCCAATTGATGACAGCAGACCAGCTGAGCTGCTGATTCCCTCTCTCTGAACCAACTAGACGTCTACGCCAACTCAAAATCATCCCTCTCGTCTTCCTCAGTCAGGGATCCAGACTGTTCACCTCCCAGATGGGGAAGATCTCGTCTTTGTTAGGATCATTTGTGTTTGGATACAAGATGACACAGTGTGGGGAAAAAAAATCATGTTTTTTTTTTTTTTTCCTAGGTGTAAAGGTTGGGGGGGGAAAATGCCTTTTGTCACGACAACCTTTTCATACAATGAACCCCTCCCCCCTTGGGTAAATACAAAAAAGAGAAATAGAATAATGCATGTTTCTCCTAAAAATTTGCTTTTTATGATAACACTTAATTTTGTTTATTATTTATGTATAATAGAGATTGAATGTACTTTATTCTTTACGAAAGCACCAGTTTTCATAGTGATATATATTTTATGAGTTGCAAAATTGTTCCTTCAGCCCTCCCACATTCTGAAAAAAAATGGTTAGAAATGAAGTTTTTTTCTCTTATAAAAGTGATAAAAGGAAAAAAAAAGGTGGAAATTAAAAACAATTTCCCCAAACTTACTTACAAAGACTGGGATTTTTTTTTTTTCATCGCCGCCCTCATATTTAGAGTCCCAGAGCACGTGGACTTGAAGAACCAACAAACAAACAAACAAAAAAAAAAACTTAGAGGGTCTTCCCTCTTCTCTCGTGACACCCTCAAACAATCGCTAACGAACAAACACAATTCCTCTACCAAGGCATTGCACATGGCTCAATCAACATACATCATTTAGTTTCAAGAACAATACTTCCCATCAAATAAAAAGAAAGAAAACAACAAAACCTAATCTGTTCTTTTTTTTTATCCTCCACTACATCATCATCACTGTCTATGTATCTATTGTTGCTTTCCATGAATTATCTTTTTTGTCATTCAAATGTGAGTGTGGGTTTAGAGACTGGTACTTAAACTCTAATCAGCGGTTTGTGAGATGCATCCTATGACTGTGTGATGTACGCCATGCTTCAAAAAATAACTAGACTGCCACAGAGCTTATCTTGCAAATAAAAAAATGTATATATCTATAAATATATATGTGTATTATATATAAAGATGCTTGCGATTATCTAGTGAGCTGTTTTTTTTTTCCTCTCCTGACATAAATTTTTCACCATTCACTATAGCTTATATGTGAGAAAAAAGAACCTGAATTCATGTTTGACAAATTGCATAATGGGAATACAGAGGCACTTCCATAGATTAGAAAAAGAAATCACCTTAGCCATCGTTATGGTCTCACTCAGCAGAGCTGGTTCTCTCTACGGAGCTGATGGGATGGGCGCCAGTCGGGTGGCCAACTGTTTTGTTTTTTTTTGTGTTTCCCTGCATTGAAGAACGTGGCCAGGCAGTCCAGTTATTTTGTGAGGTTTGGATGAATTGGTGTGAATATTTAAACAGGACACAACTGAATGAGCCAATGAGATAAAAATGACTAAAAAGCATAAAGGCCTCCTCAGATTGTCTATTTTTAAGACTTCCCTTTGATTGAGCTGGGCACAGGGGGATTTTTTTTTATTTTTGTCGTGGTTTTTTGAACGTGATTCTAGTGAAGAAGTGATTTGTGTGCTCTACGAGTGTGTTTCCGTCTCAGGGATACATCCGCCGATGTCGATCTGAAATATTAAGTGGTGGTCGATCTGATTCTTACAGAAACAGTCAAGGCTGGCTGGCGTGATTGTTTTAGTGCAGGTTTGATCATGAAGGGCTTTGTCGATTCGCTTTTAGGGGAGTGCTGGTGTGTGTGTGTGTGTGTGTGTGTGTGTGTGTGTATGTGTTTGAGTGTCAAGGGAGATGCTGTAGTGAATGATATTTTATTCCGCGCACCAAACAAACAGATGTGAGCACGGGGGTGCTGTTCATACTGCTATAGCCTTATAGGCCGTCGCTCCCTCTGTGAGACCAGCCAGATATGTCACATATTCATTTTGCTCCACAGTGTGGCTCGTCTGCTCTGAGCAGCGGCCGTCTGGGAGTGTAAACAACAGGGTAAACTTTAGGGAGACAGAAAGAAGAGTTACTCTCTCTTTTACTCTGGGTCCCATCTTCAGCAACCTTCCCTCCTCGGCTCTGTTTCTAACGCTCATTGCATCGCCGCCGGCTGCACCTGGATCAAACAGTCTGTTCAGGCTAGTTTGTTAGCTGTGATTGTCAAAACCATGCATTGTGTGGAAGTTTTATAGTTTGGAAAATACTCTTAATTGGCTAGACAAAGGTTAGACAAGAAGATCGATCACTCTCATGTCTGTGTGGTAAATATGAAGCTGGAGTTGGATGTCTTAGCTTAGCACAAAAAGAGAAAACAAGGGGAGGCAGTTAGTCCGGCTATGCCAAATGTGATCAAACTCCCTAATAATCAGTACTTTTATAGTGTAGAAAATCTGACGGGCATCATTTTCATTTATTACTGGTCAGGCTAACCGGTCACGCCTGCTTCCAAAATTAATGCTATTCATGCATCATATTAACTGTAAAGACTGGATAGTGGTATCAATTCTCATCTAAATCACATTAAAATAAACAATATTGTTTGTAAAATCTCAAACTTTTTTTTCCCTGGTGTTTTGGCGTACACTATTTGATCCGGGTCAGCTAAACCACACGGTCTACAGTTTCAACCTCCCACATCTTGCTGCGTTTCTCTAATAAGGTGCTGTCATTCAAATACAAAACAATTATAAAATAGTACAACTCCAAAAAGGAATAAATTCAAATAAGAGAACGCACAAGAGATAACAAAATCATTCATCTACATTACAAGAGGGCAAAGAGGGGATCGATAGCTGCTGTCTGTAGGTGTACGACTGTCAGTGATGACGTACTGTACTTACTCTGATTCTCAGTGTGTTTTCATGGGTGTGTGAGATCAGGATGCCTAATCAAGTAGGTTCACTGGGCTTACTTTGTGCATGTGAAAATAGATGGTTATACCACCATCTATTAATGCTATAATCTAAAAAAAAAAAAAAAGACTGGTGACTGTTTGTACAGCGGAGGCCAATGATTTGTAGAACTGAACGATGGGGTCAAGGACACGTGAAGGCTTCTTGTACCTTAGGTTTTCCTCTTAAAACTCCTAATAGGCAAGTCTGGTTCACCTCCTATGCCTTGTAGGTAAATAGTGCACATCATTAAGATTAGTGTTAATTGATTCAGCTTCTAGTGCAACCCTTAATCAAGATATGTTTTGGCATGGTCTCTCTCTATAAGTAGTAGGGTAGACTTTGTAGAGTCAATGGTCTTTCAGAGGGAGACAGACATTGGTCAATTTGATTAAGTTTTGGGTGATGACAGACATCACATGAGCATGGACTTTGTCTTTCATTGGAAATCAAATAGTCTTTGTTTTCGTCAGGCTGTGGATTGATTATATGTGAACCTTAGTAGGTCAAGAGTTGAAACCTGATTTTGTTGGACAGTTGATTTTTTTTTTAGCCATTTGTTACACAATGCATCCTCACAAAGTGGGAGAAGGTGTCGTCTTGCGTTTGCTGCCATTGTTGTGCTGGTTTGGTGGTATCAGAAGAGATGCCTGCTCGCTGCCATTTGTCCCCTGACCCCTTCTTTATCCCGTCCATCCTTGTCCATCTGCTCATCTTCCCCATGTATCCATCCTTGATCGAAACAGGTCCTCCCTCTGACTGGGTAAGTGAGTCCAGAGTTCCTCTAAAAGCATAACGATGCTGTAGTTTTCCTGCATTGCTTAGTTGTGGTTGTTTCAGGTGAGGCGTACTGTCAGGGCCGGTCGGTGCATTGGTAGTAGGACAGGTATTTCCTGTAGGTTGTTTCTCTGTTTTTCTATTTCCGATTGTAAAGAAAGAATTATAGTTGCTGGTTTGCGCACAGATCTTGTCAGAGGAACCAAGACTGCAAAAAGAAAAGGGAGAAAGGGAGGGATTAAATCATTTTTGAATCAAAACCTTTAAAATCTGTGGAAATACCCCTATAAAACAACAAAAGCACCTTATAATATGGTTGAAAGGATTAAAATCTTCAATTTTGATGACTGGAAGCTTAAGATTTAGATGTGAATACACATGAAACTAGTTTGAATTGGTAGAACAGATTACAGAATATAAAACCACTGGGACTTTCCAATTGAGAAAACTAGAACTTTGACTTCATGATGGCAACAAATAAAAAATGTGAGTTATCATGATGTCTGCAGGAACCTTTTCTGAAGCTTTCACCCCATCTATATTTGCAGTGCAACAACTAGAAACAACTGCAGATCTTAGAACTCAGTTTTGAGGGATCTCAGGGTAGGTAAGTGACGTCAAGTATGTAAGTGGTCCTGTCAACCTTAATGAAATGTTAGACATGTAAGCAAATTGTCTCTAAATTGTGTTTTCTATACTATCAACTGACCACCAGACATCACTAAAGTGTTCCTACTAGTGGAGCAAATGCAAACAGAAATAAAATTTAGTTACAGGAAGAAATAGTTCCTGTCGGAGTTTGTTTTAAAAATGTCTGTAGTTATTATTAGAAGACTTAAGCTATCTTTAGAAATTTCCACTTCAATCAATCAGTTATAGAGTCATTTTAGTCTGAATCCCAAATCCCATTATTATGATGGAGCTTGACAAAATAGGTAGACTTCATCCTCTGTGCAACATTAACATCTATAAAAAACTTCACGGCATTCTTCTGAATAGTTTTCAACAAGGTAATATATCAGAAATCATTATTACTGATACAAACTACCAAATATGTCCCTGAATATGACTGTACACTGGGCTGACTTTGAGTTGGAGGAAGTTCAGGCACTTATTAAATGCACCGAGGGACAAAAAAAGTCATCTGGGCCAGCAGTCTGGACATCACCATCAATTTTGGAGTTAAGTGTGGTATGTCTTGAACTTGGCAGAGCAGTGACCGGCTGTGAATGGCCAAGCAGCAGCAGGGGAAGGCAGTCTGGCGCTCCCTGTCACTTGCACCATCTTCAATTTGGGTTTCTCCTCCTCAGTGTGAGCGGGGAGCAGAAACGGGTCGATGCCGCTGTTGTTGGCTTCCCTGCTCGGCCCGCAGGATCTGGGAGTCAACATTCTAGAAGTCAAGCCTTGGAAACTACTCTGAGCCTCCGGGAAGCAGCCTATTGTTTTGTTTGACTTTAACAGGTCGGATGAATACCCCCCTTCTGCCTCCTGCACTTCTCAGCTACCCTACTCCCCTGGGCACCGTCCCAGCAGGCAATGGGCATTGTGACTTCCCCCGTCTTAGTTACTCTCCTTCTCTCTCCTTCGGGGTAAGCTCTTACAAGCACACACACACACACACACACACACACACACACACACACACACACACACACACACACACTGAATCCATCTATTGCTTGTGAACACTCCCTCTAAATATTTGGCAGCAGACAGTGACCACCCTCTTTTCTTTCCTGCCCCCCCAAACTCTTCTCTCTCAAGCAACTCCTTCTCAAGTTCAAGATCAACTGGCTATGACATCATGTCTGGTTGCCGGGGGTAACGAGACGGCCGGAACGTGACTTCTATAAGGTTCACTCCGTTCACTCCATCTCCCATCTTTTCCTGCCCTGTTGGTATCTTGTTTCCCCCTTTATCCCTGGTTGCAGTACCTCATCATTGCCACTAGAGGGGGCACAGAACCCACTGTTGTCAGTCAGACAACCCAGACATCTCCCAGCTGTCCTGCAGTTACTACACACACACACACACACACACCAACACACACACACACACACACACACACACACACACACACACACACACACACACACACACACACACACACAGACATGCTCTGCCGTGAAATGTATGGGGTTTTGTTTTTCAGAACATTATTAATCGTTTGGTGCCATTTACTGAGAGACAGATGCAAACAGTTAATGCTATGTGTTTTGGTTCAGCCTTGAAAAGTAAAACCACATTTCAAACATTATACCAACCATCCATTTAAGAACACGAGAAGACGTGGCCAACAGTATGACCATATGCTTCAGATACTTTTGACGAGGAGCTGGGTTGAGGCCTGTTTGCTCAAAAAAGTCTTAATGATATTCTAGACAGAATTGGGGGCAAAATTTGGGGGAATCCCTTTCCTTTTTTGGCATAACAAATTTTCCTCATTTGCCGTAACTTGACTATTCTGAGTCGGACCAGAACCGGTGGCTGACCTCACACTCATGCTCAATGTGGGGCAGAACAGATGGGAGAAAGTCTCTGCAGCTGCGTCCCTAAATCTGGTGGACATCTCTAACCATATATTACAGAGCAAAGCCCTTTGTGACGACTAGCCCTAGATTTGGAGTAAGACATTTGGGTGTCCATATACTTTTGTCCATATAGTGTATTAAGTTGTGTATAACAAAAGTTGGTGGAAAAATATACTCAAGTATTCAGGGTAAAATATTCAGGCATTAGTGAGAAAGGAAAGAAAAATGAAAGTTATGAAGTCAAAAAGATAAAACTTGAGAGAGAGAAAGAAATAATTCAGAGAAGAGTTAAAAAGAAAGAGGTAAAAAGGATAAGGAATGGGGGAAATGGAAAAGGAGAAAAAGTGTGAGAACACAGGGCAGAGAGAGAAGGGAGGGGATCCACCGAGCAGTTTCAGATGGTTTCCATGTGTGGGGGGAGCGGAGCTGAGCTGGCTCCAGGTGGGTGTGGTCGGACACTAATGAGTAAAGTAATGCGGTAATGGAGGAGGCACATGAATGAAGGACAGAGTGGTGAAGGAAGAAGGTGAAAGAGGGAGAAAGCAGAATGTGGAGGGAGTCTGGGGAGTGGAGAAGGGTGATGGTAAAGAGAGAGAGACAGTAAAGTGGAGAACTTGAAGGCTCGGCTAAAATGCCAACATAACAATGGAGCACAGATGGTATAGAACACATTCTATAAAAGACAGATCTACAAATGTACATATATGACAGAGGACATGGAGGACATATTTTGGTGCACGTCCAGGCATTTCAGAGGTTTCCCTGACTTTGACCTGTCATCACAGTCTAGACAGACGAGATACAGTCAGTCCTACCTGTGTCTGCTGCGGCATGTTCAGAAAGTTGTTGTCCCGTGATCCGATGCCGACAAACCTGTTGGGAGCTGTGGCGCCTGGCGTGGAGTATGCTACAGAAACAGAAGAAGAACGAAGGAAGACATCAGCTCCTGTGCAATGACACATTTAACATCTGAAACACTCTCGCATCTACGCTGGCAGCCGGGTAGGTGAGCTATCAGAAATAGTCTAGAAATATCAGGCGAGGAATTAAAGACTTGGAGATGCTGACTGGGGGCTCTGTCTTTAGATAGCAAAACCCACCTAGCAGCAGCGCACACTGTGTAAAATGAAATGAATCTGGAAAGTGGACTAACTGACCACGAGATAAACTGACATGTGACTATTCACAAAACCATAATGTGTCAATTTTCACAAATCAAACCAATATATAACATCTTAGGTAGTGAGCTTTACAGCCGCTGGCAGATGGACGTTGTTGCTGTTGGACACAGGCCCAGGCTAGAGTTTTCCCTTGTATTCCATTCATTATGCTAAGCTAATCAAACTGGCTGACTCCATATTCATAATGCAGACAATAAGAAGGGGAAAGCTAGAAAAAATGTAAATTGAAATCTCAAAATTTATCAAGCGGCTCCTTTTTTTATGGAATGGAATAACCTGCCCATCACTTTTAAATGACAAAAACAATCCAGATGAATTCCCTTCATTCTACAGAAACTACTGCTGTATTTCATTGAGGTCGCTTAGACTCCACAGAGAAGTCTGCAAAAATCTGGCACGCAAACTTAGATCTCCCCGAGTGATTAAGTCCTGTTGATGAACTCAGTTGGAAGTGATTGAACACACCAGAATCCCGACACAGAGGATCAGTCAGGGACAGTTAAAACCCACTGGCATCAAAGTCTCTGACAAATTTAGGGCAGTTTGAGGTACCCTACGGACTCCAACATTCAGATCTCACCGGGGGATTCAGGATGCAGTGTGCAGACTTGTGGAAATGTGTCTGTTAGTGTGGAGGAAGGAAGGACAAGAAGGAGAGAGACACAGAAAAATAGAATTTTGGAGAATTATGTGTATGGACATATACAGGATACATCCACGTGTTTCTAAGAATTGGAATAACATACATAAGACAAAAGACTTGGAGACGCTGACTGGGGGGGTAAAAACGCAAACACTAAATTTGAAGGAAAGCTAAAATAAAATTAAAGTGCTCCATCCAGTGCCCCTCCTATCACAAAGCCAGGAAGACAAATGTGGTTTTGACGAAAAGCGCCACAGTTGGACAGACGTGACCGTCACCTTAAAACACACACACCTTATTCTTCCCGAGTCTGTATGACAGTCAAGACGTTAAAGTCAAATGGAGTCCATGGAAATTAACTGCCCTAAATTTGTGCTCTTCATATGTAAAAGTAGTGATCTGTTTTTTTCTTTTAAAGTTTTGCTAATGAGTCCAGCAGGAGAAGAAGGATTTAGAAGGACAAGAACTGGACTGGTGAAGCAGCTTCCATAAGAAGGTAGGCAAACTGAGTGGGCCAAACACAGACCCTGGTGAACGCCACACGAGTCCATTGAGAACGGGACTGGTCACCACACCCCCTTGTGGCCTTGGTTTACTCTACTGAGCCTCGGTGTGTCCTGTACTTGCTCCGACAGCCTTCCGAGGGTTAAGGGAGGTGAGATGTTGGTACACAGGAACAATGAGGGCACGCAGTTGAACAACGGAGGCGGTCTTTTCACCGGAAAGGGTCAGGAGTTTCAGATTTTTTTTTTTTCTGTCGGTTTGGTTTTGATAATGGTCTCTGTGGGGTCACTTACACGGAGATGTGGGCGAGGAGAGTCCGCCGTCAGGGGGCGTGCTGTTGGGTTTAGAGTCGGGCATAGGGAGGGGCACTGGGCGGGCCACTGGGGGAGGTGGAGGCAGCAAGAAGGAGCCTGGCATTTTGCTCTGGCCGCTCCCGTTTGGCTGCAGACAACACAAATAGGGTCAGGAGGGCGACATGTGACAATCCGCAAACACGGAATGAAAACAGGACGCAGCATGGGAGGCCAGGTCCAAAAAAATATCCATGACGGAGGTGGGGAGGCGATGGTGGGAGGTGGGGGGAGAGGAGGTGGTGGTGGGGGAATAACAACCAAAGGAATGATGTATGTGGACGGCATCTTTTATGGAGGTGTGAAAAATAATAATCACCACAGGATTTGATAAGGAGTGGGAGCTGGAGCTTGAGGTGAGAGGTTCCACAGGGGTGTTCCATGGTGAGTGGAAGAGGTGTGGAGGTGGGAAGTGAGCAAATTATTGACTGGATTGGTCCAGAAGATGGCAAGAAATCAAAACCATGGTAGAATACTCGTCTACAGAAGCACAAGACCACCAACGATACCAGCACCAAACAACCAACGGCAACCAAAATCGTCACAGGTAGAGATGCAAACAGAAACACAATGACACAACACACACGAGCGGGCTGGACTGTGTGCCGGGACTGAATCACTCTGAAGATGGGTGCGAAAGTCTGTGGGGTTGGTTGGAGCAAAAAACAAACAAAAAAACAAGAGAGTGGGGAGAGGAAGGATCGGGAAATGGTAAAATGACACCGACAAGACAGCACAGATCTGTAGACAAACGACTAGTGTGTTCAGTTGTGTTGCTGTGGAGTGCAGTTTATATGCATTTATCTATATTCTATTTACACCATCGTAAATTTGGACTTTTCACTGGAGGTGATCACATTCACACACTGACAAATACTGCACAGCAAAGCAGTGCAAATATGTGTTAAATACAATTAATAGTTCCAAAATACTCACGCTGAAGCAAAAGGAGACCATGATCATTTAATTTTACGAGTAACTACTACAGTATTTTTAGCACTCTAAGGCGCACCTAAAAGCCTTTAATTTTCTCAATTTCTTATAATCCAATGTGCCTTATATATGAAAAAAGTTTTAAAATAGACCATTCATTGAACATGAGTCCTCAGATGCGTTTTATAATCCAGTGCGCTTTATAGTGCGGAAAATACTTTTAATTCTAAAATGTAACAACATAGTGAAGTTACTCAAATCCAGGTCAAATAAATGCATCCATCAGATTAACAAATTGGATTTGGATCTAAATAAAGAGTTCAATCGTACTGACTCCTGAGGATCAATCGAGCCAGGGGGCCACAAAATTACAACTCAATCATATGATTCTAGAAACAAAAAGTTGTGATTTTGGATTTCAGACTGAAATTTTCAGTTTGTAATCAAGACCAGTTTTTGACATTTCACTAAAATGCTTCATAGAGAGAAAACGAAACCACATGAAGCCACATAGAAAGCAATCAAAGTAAAGCCTTTACTAATGTTTGAATATTCAGTCAAGAAGTTTCTGCTAAATTGTATTAAAATGACTGTGGACTTTTTTTTATTTGCTTCCATACATTGATTCTTCCTCTATTATGTTTTTCTACTCACAGTAACCTAATAGTATATTTATAATTGTTCACACTTACAAGCTTCATCAACTGTTGAAGTTTTTTTCTCTCAAAATACTATAATAGCAAAAAAAGCTACCTCCTGCAGTTTCTGCGTGAACGGAACGTTTTTCCAAAAAGGAAATCCTTACCTGTCCAGCGGTTTGTCCCGGACCATCAGCACAGACGAACTGCACAAATTCCTTCAGGGGGTCCTGTCCAGGGTGGTGGTGGTAGCGGATGGTTGGGTGGGTGAAGTAGGGGCCAGACTGCTGGATGATGGAGGGAGACGGGAAGTGCAGGGCCGAGGCTGAAGCACGGGGACTTCCTGAAGACGGAGACATTTGTATAAGAGGAACCCAGGGTGGTGGGGGACGCAGACAGCCGGACAAAAGCATGAAGCATTCATACTTTAAATGAGTTTTAAGGTGGTTTTAAAGTGAAACATGAAAAGAATGTTGCTTTTCATTCTTTTCCCAAAAAAAAAAAAAAAAAGTTTTGAAGGGTATGGTTCACATATTTCATGTTGACCAGTCTGTGTGTTCATCTTTATGGAGTGGGATGAATCCACGCGTTTGCATTCACATGTGCACACTCACTGAGATTACATGACAATCTGAGTCATCACCATTCAAGCCTGGACACAGACGCACGCTTGCACGCTGGAATGTGCACAAATTAAAAAAAAAGAAGAAAAAAAAAAAAAAAAGAAGAAGAAGAAGCAAAGCGCTGCGTTTTCAAAGCTTGAGAAAAGAAGAAGCACAAAGAGATCATTGAGTCCAGTCTTAAATTAGCCGCTCTAAATGCCTGCATGGCTGCGTGCCGTTGGGAGGCTGTGATTCATTGCTGATTTTTTTTTTTTTTGCCTCCGACCATTTTCTATAGCTGCAGGAGCCGATTCCAGCACGACTGGGTGAGCGACGGGTTCACGACCAAGTTCAAGTTCATATCGACGGATAATTTAGAGTCATTAATTATTACGTGCTTTAAGCTATGGGAGGATCCGGGGCACCTGGGGTCACCTGTGCTAAACCCTAGTGTGATGGGTTCGCACAGAAAGGATCCGTGTCGAGATTCAAACGCAGTGACGGATTTCATTTCATATCCATCTTTTTTTTTTAATTTTTATTTTTTTAATCGCTGTGACAGACATACTCTGTCGGTGAGGATGAGGATGTGTTTCTGCTGTGTGAACGACAGGTATGGAGATGTGAAGCCTTTCAGTAATTGGCTGCTTAATAAGCTTATAATAAAGCATTCCTGCTTTTGCTTTACAAGGAGGGAAAAATGGAGGAACTCCCATCCAGCGGACCTACATATATGTGAGGTGTGAGAGGGGGGAGCAGTTGGTGGAGCCCGGCCACCAAACAAAGCTCTCTCTGTCAGACCATCACTATATCCATCACTAAATCTTTCTGATTTGTATTAGAAGCCTCTTAGCTGTGCCAGTCTGACACCCACCCCAAGCCCATTCAGGCCCCCCCAGCTGCCCATGTGGAGCTGCCAACACTCTTTGGTGTCTGCATCCTATACATTGTGTGTGTGAGTGTACTTCATGAGTGTGCCAAGCCCGCTGCATCACCCCCCCCCCCAGACAGGGGGACCTTGCTCCCATGCCAGGCTGCCTGTTCCCTCGTGGAGCTGTCTCCCTGCTTCTATTAGTCCCCTACTAATCCCATTAGAGACTGGGTGAAGGCCAAACCCTTTTGGAGTATGGAGGTGGGGGTGGGGGTCAGGGATGTGGTGGTGGTGGTGGTGGTGGGGGGGCAGACAGGATCCCCGGCCCTATAGCGCGGTGGTTCCCAGACATGCAGCCCCATAAGCGTCTGCTATGAACCCCCACCACCCTTTAATGGACACCATCACGTGACACGCGTGTTCCTGGGAGGAGTTTGGTGTCTTTGTCCACGTCAATCACTTTCCTGTCTCTTAATCAAACCACTGCAGTTTTACCAGACTGCTTTAAAACATCCAAATTGTGATTGTGGTTTATTCAGATGTTCCTCACTGAACGTCTGAAGCAAATCTGAAATCGGTTCACGCCTTCTTGTCACGTCAGTCTGTCCAAAAGGCATCCGATGTTTAGTTTATTTCACTATTGAGACTAAACTCAAACACGTTCTAACACAAATACCAATAAGAGTAGTTAATGTGGGATTCTTCAAGTCCTTCAGAAGTAATTTAGTTAAAGCAGTCAAGAGTATCACCTCAGTTAGACTCTGTCTATGACAAATGTTTAACTATCTAGTTAAATGTTAAAAGCTTGCATTCAGCTAAAAAATACTCCCACTGATGATGTCACTGATGATGAGCAGGTATGAAGAGGCTCTTTAAGCACAAAGCCTGATGGATTTCTGTTTCTAATTGAGCATCTTCAGAATCGTCTCTGAAGCAGCTCCTGGTTGGGAATCAGCGCTGCAGAGGAAACATGGAGGACAAGCCGAGCCTTGGGGTCTCTCCTTCCATAAAGAAAAACACAACCGATGTCAGGGCGAATGACTTTCACTCCAGGAAGAGGGAAAAGAATCAAATCACAAGGGTTGATGGGTGGCTGGAAAAGCTTTTCTCCACAGAAGCACAGAGTGGGTGATTACCTCCGGAGCGAGGAAGTCTCCATCTGGTCAAAAACAAGACGTTACTTCTGCTGAAGCTCTCTCGGTCCTGTTTGATATCTGATTTGATCAGGAGCTGCGTGTTACAACTGGTTCACACATTAACTCCGAGCCTCATTTTCTGCCCTCAAGGATCAATAAAGACATGCCCAGCAAACGGAGATCAACGCGAGTTCACGCAGAAAGCAGGTGAGTAAGAATTTGGCAGAAAGAATAAAGACAGGAAGACGGAGAGCAGAGAACGCCCACTCCCTGCAGGATATGTGCCGTAGTCCTCATCTGACACTTTAAACACTCACGAATTAAACAGCAACCGTCACACAGACAGAGAACACGACCTGCAGGTGAGACCTCCTCAAGGAGAATAAAAAATCCATTATAAGCAGGGGCAAGATGAAGGGATTCTGGGAGTTTTTATGCATGTTCAGTGAAGATGGAGCTCATTAATGAAATTAATATAAAATAGTAGTAGAAAGTTAAAAATACACTTCGTTACAGATCAACCTCCTTAACAGCTGAATCGTATAATTTCCTATAACACAACTAAATAGTCTCATTTTCATGATTTGTTAATGCTGACCATCTTTAAACCAACACCTCCAGTTTATAACCATGATGACATCACCAGGTAATTGTAGTAAATGATTCTGGTTAGACATCATTTATTTATGTTCTATTTCTATTAAAAATGTTCACAAATGTGTGAAATATCATGAAAACACATTTTTCCAACTACAGTATTTTCCGCACTACAAGGCGCACCTAAAGGCTTTTCTCAAAAACCAACAGTGCGCCTTATAATCCAGTGCGCCTTATTTGTGAAAAAAGTTTTGAAATAGGCCATTCGCTGAAGGTGCGCCTTATAGTCCAGTGCGCCTTATAGTGCGGAAAATACTTAATTTGACCTGACTGTAAATGCTTGAAGTCGGTTTTGTTGAGAGACTTAAAAAAATATTGAAGTTTCATTTATTTTAAAAACACTTCTCAGGTGTTATAAAAACACAATGGAGTCAAAGAGAGTTAAAGTCGTTTGATGACGTCAACAGGAAGTACAACTCAGGGTCAACCCCCCCCCCCATCAACTCAGGGACTGAGCACACGTCACTTTCCCTACGGGATTAGAGAGTGTAGAGAGATGTTTACCCTCCCTTTGTGTTCGTCTTATACTTTGTGTTGTCCTGCCTGTGTTGTACTGCCTGTGTTGTACTGCCTGTTGTACTGCCTGTTGTACTGCCTGAGTTGTACTGCTTGTGTTGTACTGCTTGTGTTGTACTGCTTGTGTTGTACTGGCTGTGTTGTACTGCCTATATTGTGCTGCCTGTTGTACTGCTTGTGTTGTACTGCCTGAGTTGTACTGCCTGAGTTGTACTGCCTGAGTTGTACTGCCTATGTTGTGCTGCCTGTTGTACTGCTTGTGTTGTACTGCCTGTATTGTACTGCCTGTGTTGTACTGCCTTTGTTGTGCTGCCTGTTGTACTGCTTGTGTTGTACTGCCTGTGTTGTACTGCCTGTGTTGTACTGCCTGTGTTGTACTGCCTGTGTTGTACTGCCTGTGTTGTGCTGCCTGTTGTACTGCCTGTGTTGTACTGCCTATGTTGTGCTGCCTGTTGTACTGCTTGTGTTGTACTGCCTGTTGTACTGCTTGTGTTGTACTGCTTGTTGCACTGCCTGTTTACCGGGGGTCAGCGAGGACTGGTTTCACGTGTGCTGAATGCCGTGTCTACAGTATTTGGTAGACTTGACAATAAAGCTGACTTTGACTAAAGACGCCCCTGAGGAGCGGCGAGCCGCTGGCGTCGCTCCACTCGCAGAAGAAGAGGTGATCTTTACGGATGGAATCGAGACGAATGGCCACCAAACCTTCTCCCAGACAAACCCAGAAGTCACACACCACACCCAGACTCAGAAGCTCCATCACCAGCTTCACCTACACCACACAAAACCAGAGGAGGTGGGGGGGGGCAGAGGTGCTCTCCAGATTTTTATTCCCAGCCAATGTCATCTCCTAGAGACACGTGTCCCAGGTGTGCACCACAGGGAAGGGATGGGGGGCCCTGAAGAAGTAGGGGGGGTGGGTAGGAGGAGATGGTGAGGGTGGGAGAGGAAGGGGTGTGGGGGTGGGGGGGTGCGATCAGGGGGATCGGGAGCTGGGTTGGTCTCACCTGGTCTCACTCCCGCCAGCATTGGCAGTGGGTGGTGGGTGAACGCCATGCGGGGGGACCTCGTCTGGGAGGACAGGGCGCTGAAATCGAATTTCCCCGGCTTCTTAAGAGAACTAGGCGATGAGAGTCCTGGCAAAAAGGGGATCAACAGAATGGCAGAACAGAGACGAGGTTTTAATCAAACATGGCTGCTTTTCTTACTTCGACTCTACTTTTTAAAAAAAAAAAAAGGAAAAGAAAACTTATCAGTTTTTAAATTTGATTGCAAGGAATCGAATGATTATGGTTGAAATCAATGGACTGATCTGTTGATTCATTCATTGATTTGTTGATTGGCTTAACAAACAGATGGGTTCTCACAATCTGACTGTCCGGTGCTTTATGTTGGTGTACAGCCAGGAGGCTGTACCAAGTCCGTCACATTGAGGGGGTGGGGGTGGGGTGGGGGAGGGGTCCGGGGAGAGGCCGTGTTTGGAAGCAGCAAGGGGTTCAGAGTGAAGTGGGGGGTTGGGGTGGGGAGGGTGATGGGAGAAAGGGGGAAGGGGCGGGAGCTTCGGAAGCTAGGGGCGAGTATCAGGAGAGAGGAGAGCTGGGGAATGCGATGGCGGTCCGACTACGGTCACCAAAAATCCAGACGTGACGAATCCCAAAATGACACCAGAGTCGGGTGTGACGACAACAACAAAACATCCGACCAATCAGCTCGCTTCACACACCACATGTCACCGCATGTCTCAGTGACGGACGGAACGAGGGTCCCGGAGGACCTCAATACTGAGGTGGACTGGTTTTGGAGCATTCGTGGCTACACACACACATACACACACACACACACACACACACACGTGTGTGTGTGGGCCAAGTGCCAGTAAACCCCTGGATGGGAGAAGTCGTGAGGTGACAGCATACCCAGCGCTCAGAGACAAACATTAAAGTGTCCCCCCTCTGTCTATAAATGTCGGCCGAGGCTAAAAGACTGCATGTAATCTGCCTCCGTTTGGTAAAAGCACACACTAAGTATAGGCTGGGCTCACCAGCGGACCAGAAACAAGGCCAAAAGTGTGAGAGCTTCAGATAAAAGAGGCGCTCTCCTGTGATCAAGGCCTCGTGTGGTGGGTGCAGAGGGAATTTATTTTGATGTATGGTAATCCAAAGGCACAATTTAGACTTTCAGGGTTTGAGGACCAGCGCCAAATGGTGTGTTTGACCTCTGTCTGGACCCGCAATGTGGAATCGACGTTGACATTAAAAGCCTGGGACAGAAACATCCGTAAAAGCAGAGGAGAGGAGTGAGAAAGTGAAAGTATAGAAAGGTGTACATCGAGACCTCATTACCGCTCCGAAACATCATGGATGGTTTTGTTCGCTGGGAGAATACAGAATTCATAAACAACCTTGGCTAGCCAAAAAAAAAGAAGAAAAAAAGCCCCGTAAACTCTTAAACGAGACAATATTCACACGTATAAAACAAATACACTCTAATAAAGATGTGGGTAATTCCAACATGGCCCAAAGAGACGTGGAAATAGATTTTATGAGCTAAACATATAAAGTCTAACAGAGCAGATTTCTGAAAAGCTTTTTTTTAATGCTACGCTGGGAAATATTTTATCACTGTTTACCCACAATGCTCATAGGCAGCATGGGCGCAGCTGTGCTTGTGTGGGCAACCGATAAGTATAGAAAAAGGTGGGCGCCGGCACTTATGTTCAGCTAGGCACCATCATGTGACACATGTAGGTGGGAGGAGCGGATATAATATGCAGGGTGAGATAAATTTAATTTACTGGTAGAATAGAAAAGGAGGATAAATACAAAAAAAAGAAAAAAAAGTGAGATTTCCTCACAACCCTGGAAGGCCTGCAGGAACACAAGAGGTGCGAAGCCAGAAGACGCTGACCTAATTTCACAGCAGTAAAAGAAGATAATGTACAACGTTATATATTTTTGACTTGGATTCCATTACATTTAAAAAAAAAGACATGAGGATGAATAATTCTCCGTTGAGATTTGACACCCCTTTTGGACAGCTTGCGTGTTCTTTAGGTGAGAAACGATGCGATGCTAAACCCCTCAGGCGTCCGGGGATAAGATGGAAAGTCAACTCTACGATGAACAATCGCAAGGTAATCACGTGGGCGTGGGGCCGATCGTGGCGTCTATTCACGACAGAAAAATGCAGCATAAGAACAGCTGAACACAAAATAAAAGTTTGAAGAAAATAAAAAAAAAGTCCCAACAGTTTGCTGCAGTCAGCAGAACATGAGTCGCGTAGGCTTGTCATCCATCTGGCAGTGATATTTTACTTCCGATGGTGTCTCGCTGGTAATATATTACAACCAGTTTTAATTGGCTGCATAAGGGATACACCTGCTGCTGCAATGGAGCAGAGATTATATGCACAGAACGCTATAATAAATATTTTTATATGCACGGGTCACATGACTATACTTGTACATGAATAAGCTTGATTGTGGTGATGGGCCCAGCGGGGGAGTTATCACCTGATTCCACTGCTGCAGCTGATCAACAAGCTTTATAGCTCCGTTTAACTTTGCTTTGCTTTTCCAGCCCGCAGCTTTACTGTTCTGGTTTTCGCTCTCCCTGCTCCCATCAGCCCGAGTTTTCCAGCCGGCAGCTGTTACCGCCGAGAAAACCTCTTAAAACGCGCCGTGCGCTTTCCTGTCCACGGCGAGCTACAACCCCACAACCCAAGAGTAGATGTAGAGCCTCACGTGGTAAAAAGACGAAGCAATGAAATGTGGATTTATGTTCTGAATGAGCTGAACAGGCATGTTTGCTAACACGTTGGCCGCAATGTTCACTAAAATACTCCTGCTACCCCCCCGGTGTGTGTTATTAGAGGTTAAAGTAGTAATAACACACAGTTAAAATACTACAATCCTGTGTTTTATGTTCTACTCAAGGCGGTGATATAACCCACCGTAGAGATGAACCCCATTAGACTTTACTCATATATTTATTTATTTTCTATTTTCTATTTTTTAAATCGGAGCATTTAAGCATTAGGTACCCTAATTATAGTCTTTACATAGCGTAACACACATTATAATAATTAAATTTAAAAAAATGTTTATTTCAGGTTAAGTAAAACAACAAATAATAAAAATAACTTCATTCCCATTATTGTTAATATTATCATGAAGACAACATGATTTTATATAACTATTTGGTGGGTTTTGAGGGATGGATGACCATCAAGTAGTACGTCTATTAAAATATGATGAACACATTAACAGGCACAATCATCAGACATTGATTTATAGTATATATGAAATATTTGCTTCAGAATTGAGGCTCAGTAGAGGATAAAGTACCATGAGTTTATTCTACAGCCTCTGAATTTATTTAATTCACTCTTCATCGCTGCCACAACTCAGTGAGTCTCAGTAACCCGACGCATTTCCAACAGGTTATCTGTGTAACGCAGTAGGTGTGTGTTCAAAACGCGACAGGAGGGTCAGGGAATCAGGTGTCACATCCAAAGTCAGACACAATGTGGATTCAACACATCCCCGCTATGAATCCTGCTTGTTCCCCCTTGTGGAACGTATAGAGATGCCCGCAGCCCCCCCCCCACCACCACACACACACACACACAGCTCAAGTATAATTATCTGATTATGCACAAACAGCCTTAAATGACACATACTGTTTTTAGTGGCTGTGATATTCACTAATGAGGCGGAATCAGGCTGATGTATCCGGTAGGACGAGGACGAGGACGAAGATGAGGACGAGGACGAGCACGAGGACGAGGCCTCTCAGTGAGGAGCGGCAGAACGAGACCCAGATGCTCAATGAAAGCTTTGTCTGATAAAGCTAACAGAAGTTACTCTGATCTATCTCTTCATCACACACACACACACACACACACACACACACACACACACACACACACACACACACACACACACACACACACACACACACACACACACAGTTGTGCTCTACATTATTCCTGTGTCCTGCTCCTGGCACACACTGCTGAACCAGACTGGCAGCCAATTGCTCCCATGACCGTCTAGTCTTGCCATGCTAACAAGCTGGCGACCACACAAACCCTCTAGCTGTCACAGAACTGGTCCACTAACATGTGCATACACTCACACACACACACACACACACTGGAGAGAGAGAGAAAAGCTCACACACACACACACACGCACACACACACACACACACACACACACACACTCATCATTCAGGTAAGCGAGAAACAATGAGCATTAACAGAGATGAGTTCGCTCATCAGAGACACAGCGAGGTTTCCTCAGCAACAACCATCCCATCGAACCAAACACGTAGCAGGACGTCTCCATCAGCCTCGTATCCTCCCGTCCTGGGGAGGGAGAGGAGGGGGGGAAGGGGGGGTCGGTGGTGTTCCCACCACGGAGCAGCAGGAGCAAAGCAGGCAGAAGGAGAAGCAGAGCAGAGCAGGAGGCGGCAGTCGTCATGATGACTCCCATCATCACCTGCTGCCCCCCCCCCGTTCAGGTAGAGGATCACCTCCAGAGCGGGCAGAGGCGGGGGGTGGGGGGTCCTCTACCCCCCCACCACCTCCTCAGATCCTCCGCCCCCTCCTCATCTCTCCCTCCCAACACCACCACCACCATCACCAGAACAGATGTCTGCTGTAACCCAGTAGCTCCCTTCGCTGTAGACACATGGAGGCGCCATCTGGACCAGAGAGCTTCTCCGCTCCAGATTAAGGAGTGTGTGTGTGTGTGTGTGTGTGTGTGTGTGTGTGCGTGAGTGTGTGTGTGTGGTGTGTGTGTGTATATATGTGTGAATGTAAATCAGAAGAAAAAAATGAATTCATTCGTGCGCATGTGTGTGTGTGTGTGTCTGGATGCAACATGTAGACGTCGGTGCAGACAGGCGGCGCCTTGTGCGGCACACCTGAGCGCCTCGCCGTGTCTGTTTTTGGTGGGGGGGTGGGGGGGGTCCTGTGTTGGTTTTTCCTGCGCCGCCTTTTCCGAGACGGTTTGAGTCAGACCTCACGGCAGGTGGGACGCCGCCGTCCAGCAGACCCGGGTGGACGCCCACCCCCTTCCTCTTCATCGCCTTTCAGCACTTTTTTTTCTCTTTCGGGGCACGACAAAAAAAACAACAGCCAACAACAGCCAGAGCTCTTAGCTAGATGTTGCTGACAAATTCACACCGCCTCAGAAACTATTCATGTGGTGCGACGCAACAATGTGGTTTTGGGTTTGATAATGCGCATAATTAAACACAGACAGTGTGTGTCAGGATGAGAGTATTTCATTGTTTTTAACGCGTTACGGATGCCTTCATCCTCCTGATTTCTCCAACTGATTTATATCTTTGAGGCAGACGAACGGTGGATTGTTATGGAGCTACTGGGCTACCAAAAGGCTTTGGTAAATTCACGATGGACAACAGCAGACATCTGGTAGAAACACAACCCCACCCAGCGGCAGCACAGCCAGAGAACAAGAGAACAAGAGAGAGAGGAGAGGGAAGGAAGAGAATAAGACAAATGGAAAATGCAAAACAGCTCAGGGAGCTCAGAGGAAGGGCAAACAGACTTGGGAAAAATAAATTAAAAAAAAAAAAAAGAACAGAAAGATGCACACAGGTTGAGGGTGGTGTGAGCTGAAGGAGAGCATGTATACATGTACACAGTATAATGTTTAATGTTGGTCTAACCATGGTAAGGAAACTGCACTCCATCGCTCTCATGCTTAATCTTCCTCTCCTGCACACTGGCCAAATGGTGCTGCACTGAAAGGCCAAACAGGGAGAAGGGAAGAGTTAACAATGGAAAGAGGGGTGGGGGGTGGGACAGACAGAGAGAGAGAGATACAGAATGGAAAGAATGGTAAAGAGAAGAGGGATTGTTCAATAATGGGCAACAGGGGATCTCAATGTTATAGAGTACAGGAAGTGTCTTTAAAACAGTTACATCATTACTGCTGGTGGGATTAGAGCCACGGCAGGAACATCAAACGTATCTGGATCCCCAAAGTCAAACAGTAAACCCACGAGACACACACACACACACACACACACACACACACACACACACACACACACACACACACACACACACACACACACACACACACACACACACACACACACACACACACACACAGACTGTTATAAAGGCATGATCCACATATAGATGGTTAAAATACTGTTGGCCAAAGACCGGGTGGTTAGCATTTGTAACGCGTGACTCTGCTGCGGTAAACTGGACGGCTACACAAAAATTTGGAGGAAATACGTCCGAGGATGTCAGGGGGTCAAGGATAGGTCAACATTTTGGGGAATTAAGTTTGTTGCCTTACTTCCATGAGTTTCTTTAAACTTTTGATGCCATAGACTACAACCAGCATTTGGTTAGCCAATCAGGAAATTTGCCCGTTTTTGTCTGAAGTGATGAATTACCTTGACTTCCTGTTTCCAGTCTTTGTCCTAAGCTAAGCTAACTGGCTATCATACGTACTGTATGAAACTATTCAGTGATGACACCATTTTATCAGCGTTTAAATCAAAAGTCTACGCCACATGTGTCAAACTCATGGCCCGGGGGGCCAAACGTGGCCCGCCACATCATTTTACATGGCCCGAGAGGGCATGAAAGGTCAGAGTGTCTAAAAATACATTGAAAAAAACTAAAACTACATTTCCTATGATGCAGGACTTCAGCCCATTATAACTCTGACAAAAACATTTTGAACAAAGGTAACGTCCTAACATGTGTGTGATGTGATTTTTCTTTATTATGGAGTTTTGGGGGTTTAATAACCCGACAAATTAAAAGGATCTATGTTAGAGAAACAATCAAACATTTTTCTGTGTAACTGTAATGTTTTGTAACTTGAATAAGTAAAAAATTCAGGGTTATTCAACACTAAGTAGTTACATTTACTTTACATTACATTGAGTTACATTTATTACTTACATCTGGCCCTTTGAGGACAGACTCATGCTGATGTGGCCCTCGGGAAAAATTGAGTTTGATGCCTCTGGTCTACGCAAACAAAATGAAATGCAAAAGGAGACCGACGAAAGATTCTCTACTAGATTAAATGGGATCTATGTTTAAATCTACATTTTGTGGCCCTGACAGTCTCAGACGTTACACCTACACACACACACACACACACGAACACACACTCTAGGATAACTTCAGTGGCGCTAACGTCATTCAGCCCTGTTATTCCTCTCGCTGAGACCTCAGACACCTCAGGTTAGGAAAAATGGTCAAATGTCCGTGGTTTACTTAAAGGGTCAGTTCAGCCAAAAGAAGACAATCTTTATTCAGTGAGATTGCAGAAGGTTTCCAGTTCCACTTGCAGAAGTTTGGAGATAAAACTATCAATGATGCTGCCTCCACCCCGTCACAACAAAGGCGTGGTGCTCGAGTAAAAAGTTATATGGGACAAACTTGACAGTAACATGTCATTTAAGTGACCTCACTAGGACACATTTTACAATTTGGGAGAGGTCTAAAATTAGATCCCAGTGAAAATTATTCTCAGGGATACTGGGAAATTGGCTTTCAAATGTTTCTCTGCAGATGATGGCGGATGGATTGGACTGGTCTTGACATTTAGCAGAAATCTTAAAACTTCTACAAATAGAAGCAAAACTACAGGCCAATGCAGATCCTCACCACAAGGAGGAACAGGAAGCGTGTTTGGGAATGCATTTTGGGTAAACTGGCCCTTTGAGTCGCTGTTGGAGCGGAGAAAGGATACGAGGTCTGTGGGGATGGTTGTATGGGGGGGGGGTGAATGGAAAAGAGAAACGATGATGATGATGATGATGATGGTGATGGTGATGAGGGGGTTGAGTGATGGAGAGAAAAGTCAACACAGTACAGTGGCGACGGGTGTGCTGGTGGGAGGCTGTGGCTTTTGGTCCATTTCAACTCAGTCGGTGTGAAATTCATCCGAAAATATTTGAATTTCGATGCTCGAGAGTTGAGAGAAGCGACACGAGAAGCTTGACCCCAGCCTGGAATCAATAAAGTTCACGCCGGTTGATCTGAGCATCTGGACTGAAAACACTCAGTCTGCTCCTTAAGTAACTAAATCCATGCAGCAGCACCTCTAAAGCTCACAACTTAACACGTTAAACCCTGTTTGTTTAATCTTTGCAAAGACCCAAGAGTCCAGAATGTTCCTGCACCAGAGCGAGAAACAGGTGTTGAAAGCACAACCGTGTCATCTTACATTCCTGCTACAGATAAAATAAATAAGATATAAAATGTAAGTGAGCTTTAGAGGCGCTGCAGGTGGATTCTATTCCCTTCACTAATTTGATGGTCTCCATGTTCTAATTCATTCTAAGCGTTTTTGGTGGGCTTTAAAATTAAACGTAAAGACGGTGCGCTGAGGCTACGGATCCAACGTTTCCTTCTGAATTGAAGTGGACCTTCCGCCCAGCTGCAGGAGAACATGTTGGGGTGGGGGAGGGTGGGAGTAGCGGGGGGATGGGCGGGTGTGTGGGTTACCTGCATCCACATCGTTTGGCCAGCCGCTGGACTGAGAGCTGCTGCCGGCCGCTGGGGAGCGACCCGAGTAGAAGACATCGTCCACCGGGCTCTCCATCTCGCTGTCATCAATGGACTTGCGTTTGTTGGAGCTGAGAGAACATAAAGGAGAAGAGAGGAGAGGGAGGATGAGGTCCATGAAGACTGGGAAGAAGAAAGACTTGGAGAGATGTCTTACTTGGGAGTTTCTCTGAGGGGTATTTGTGGATTTAATGAAGGCATGCATATTTGTGGGACATCTGAGGTCACAAATTCCCTCTGGAGTCAAGCTTAAAAATCCAGAACATTCTCATTTTTAAAAAAAAATTATTTTTGTTTTCATATTGTGTTTCTACATGAAAAAAAAAAGAAAAAAAAAAGGCAACCCCAGTGAGGACGGCGACACAAACAGCAGAGCAGCATCTTATCCAGCATGTTGGATCCACGCTGCGCTGGATCGGCCTCGCGGCGCGGCGCGGCGCGGCCACGCTGGAATGCTTTTTTTTTTTTTGTGCTTCTCTGCAAATTCCTATAAACGTATACATCTGTGACCAATATTATATATAGTGTTGTGAACCTACAGTGATTTTTTTTAAAAATGTTCTGACACATGTGCCCTCATGCGCATATCGATGTGAGAGCAAAGCTTGTGTGGTTTTCGGTGCGTTCGTGATGCAGGGGTCTGTGTTGCATTAGCATCAAGGGAGACATTCTGTAAGGAGTGTAACTACCTCCGTGGGAGACTTGCATAAAGCTCCATTTCAGTCCTGCAGCAAAAGATGAGTGAGAGAGGACGACAGGGGGGGAACACGGGGGGGGGGGGGGATTAACGGAGACAAAAAGATGCAAAATACAAGATGATGGATAGATCGGTGGGAAAGATGAGGCGGGTTAGACGTGGAGGAGGAATAAAAGGGGGGTTGGAAGGAGAAAGAAAGACCACAATCAACGCTAAGTGAGCTAAGCATAAAGAATACAGCAGACTGAAGAGGTCACAGAATTAAGAAAGTGAAGGATATTAGTAGAGGAATCAGTCCGGCCTGAGAGTGTGGACGTACCTGGTGGAGGGGGTGGACGTAATGGAACGCCGCCCCAGGGTCACCTGGTTGATGTTGTAGTAGCCCGGGCTGTCCAGGTCAGCCAGGGAGAAGTTGGGGCCGGTCGCTGTAGCCACAGGGGCTGAGGGCACACACACACACACACACACACACACACACACACACACACACACACACACACACACACACACACACGGGATGGTCATTAACCAGTTTGATCCACCTTTAACCATCTAGAACTGGTGGATGGATTATTTCTCTGGTCCCCAGAGGATGAACCCAAATGACCTCCTGTGACTTTTTTTTTTGCTGACTTGATATTTATTGACTTTTCTTTTCCAGTCATTACGCTTCTCTGATTACTTTAAAGTCAAAACTGAAAGCTGAGAAAATGTTGAACCATTAATGGTTGACCTTTTAAATATGCAAATCAGAACATGTTTCCGTGTCAGGATAGTATTCCTTAATGTGACATCACCAGACCAGAAACTCTTAATCAGTCATCCTGCTTCCCATCAGACGGCGATCAAATAAACGAAATAAGAGTAAAATGACTAAACGTATTGGTTTTGGCTGGAATAGATTTGACTGAAATGTTAATAATAACCTGATGCTTGAGAGCAAAACGTCAACTCTTTTTCATTCACTAAAACCCCCAGAGGGAAACTCCGCTCCAAAAAAGCAGGATATCGATGATTAAATATGACGAAAACTGATAAAGACGTTTGACTAATTTCAAATAAAGACTACATAAACAAAGAAAGAATATAACTCTTATGAATAAATATCAATGGATGTGTTGCCAAGACCGTCTCCCCAACCAACCCAAACTCAACGGCCATCTTTAAAGCGTTCAAAAGTGTCGCTAATGTCCTCAAACAACTTCAAAACAAGAAGAACGGGACTGATAAACAACAGACACTGAATAAACAGAGTTCTCTCCCCGCTGCCACACTCTGGCGAGGTGTTATGAGACGTGTCCTTCTGAATTGTGCGAGCTGACGGGTTGTGTTGTCTACATAGGGACTGACAGTAGTAGTGACTCACTCTGCGACACGCGGACCAGCTCGGCTACGTTCCACACCCCTGAAGTCACGAAGCAGTCCTGGAAACTCAAGTGGCCTGGGAAAAAAAAAAAAGAGAGAAGCCAGGGCGCGTGAGGGCCGACGGCACACACCGAACGTTACATGTACACACACACACACACACACACACACACATGCAGAATGAACTGGAGAACACATTGATGGAAAACCACCGCTGTCATCCAGGAAGATGCTGACGCCAAAGCTCTGATCACTTTTCTTCTTATGACTGTTTAAAATCCAAACACACTCAATCAGGTCTGACTGATTACAGACTCATGATGGTTTGATGCACAAGTGCTTTAAAATATCTGTTGATGTGATGAAGCGCTTTATAAATACAAGTTAAAAAAAAACAAAAAACTTACGTCTTTATCAATGATAGTAGATGATCATGCAGGATGTGAAGGGATGCACACTTTCTTGAACATCTCCTTTGGAGACTGATGGTCAGATTCATCTTTAATCCCTTCTTTTTAATCTTTAACCTTTAAATTTAGCCCTGAACATGAACACTGGTCCTTATGTTGTACTAACTTTATACTTCTCCAACTTCACCGGTGGCTGTCAGTGAAGGATGACCAGTAAGAATGTCAATAATCACAACCAATACATTGATTGTTGTATTACTGCATGGGGGCAGAAGTGACTAAATCACCTGGTAAATGAAGCTGTAACCTTGTTGTCATTCAAACGCGACACGTCTTCTATCGTTCACCAATCAGGACAATAACATCTCAGGAAATGATCCGACTGTGTGTTCACGAGTTGTTTCTGCTGTACTCAACTGGCCAAAAAAATAGTTATTGAAGGCTCGACTCCAAAACCAAATGCTAATCCCTCCTCGACCACAAGCCTCGTCCAAGCCCAAGCCTGATTTAAAAACATTACATTTATCAGTGAAAAGCTATCAAGAAAAACTTTCCAAAAATAAAGGATATCTGATTATCTGAAACTGGTTCTCATGTGACCAGAGGTCCAATCACACACACTGTATTTACAATAACAAAGATGTTAATGACACTGTAGGCTTCTCTTAGCATGTCTGTGCTGCTGCAGGACTTATTGTTCCGACGTGAAGCTGGCTGTAACTTTGCGCTCTATAATAACTTTGTGCTCCAACATGTACAGGTCTACACACAGGACACCCTGTTCTCTGGGGTGGAGTGAATTTTAAATCCACACCCATCCTCCCTCTTTCATCCTTCCTCCCCCCCCCCCCCAACTCTCTTCATCGTTCTCCTACTCTGCCTTGCTCCATCCCTGTCCGGGGTTAACCACAGCAGGGACAGCGTATGAGGTCAGTGCTCAGTGAGGCAGCAGCCATGTGGTTCCCATCTTCCAAATAACATCAGTGTGATTTATGAGTGGCCCACCACAATCCCAGCACAGCCCCCACAGTACTGTACCATCAGCTCTCCTTACCATAATAAACTCTGACCCAACTCTGCCGGGACGCACAAGCAGAGGGGCCTGCATGCAGGGGTAGCGTGCATGAACGCTATGTTGCATGAGTCTTAGGAGCTGCATTGGTGCATCTTGCATTGAAAGTTTAGGAATGTTTTTGCAATGTTGAAGCATGCATGTGAGCACATGGTTGCAAACTCACCATTTGGTGGGGGCTTGACATCTGTGTCTCCTTGCTGGTTTGAGTTGTCTGATTGTCCTGATTGTTCTGAAAGGAAGAACAAAGGAATGAGAGGGGGGGGGAGAGAGAGAGAGAGAGAGAGAAGTTAGTCAGGTGGACAGATGTCTGGACATTGCCCAAGGTGAGGGGGCAGGACAGTATCTGAGGGAACTCATCAGAAACTTGATGGGAAACGTCTCCTTTCATTCTTTCCCCTGAACAGAGACAGACATGGGGATGAGATTAAAGATAGGAGCATATTTCCACTCAGGTTGAATCTCAGTTGAATGTCGTAAAATGGCAAATCAGAAGCTTAATATCCTCAAGTCTGGAGTCTCTCGCTGTGGGAAAATCACTTTCATACTTCTTAGAAAAGTCTTCTAAAGTGTCTTCAGGGTACTCATTCCTTTGAGCTCGGAACATTTTTCTACGTCTGTTTCTGGACTGTCACTCACTCAAATGTACACATGACCACTATCTCAGGTCGGCTCAGGAGCTGGACCTCTAAAGAAATCCCAAGTTTCTCCTGCTGTACACATAAAGAAGTTTGAGGGATTGCTTTGCGTGCATTTTCCTTCACAAGCAGACAAAGAGCATGCTTTATGCAGTTCTTTTTTTATTGGCTGTCATTCTTCAGATGCGTAATGCATCCCTCTGGAGTTTAATGTTTTTATCATGTACAGCAACTTAGCAGTCCGTCGGTCAAATCTGGACTATAAAACCTTTCAATAAAGAGATCATTAACGGGCCTTTGAGCAGGAACAACAGCTCACTACTTAGTAGTTCATAGTGGCTCCTTACGTTGCTGGGATGCAAACACATGCTGCTGTCTAAGTTAAGCAAGAAGAGGCACTGAGGCCCAAACATGCATGAACAATTAGAAAAAATATGACAAGTTGAAAGGGAAAATCAAAACTTTTGAGACGACTGGACAGAAAGGGATGCATACACAGATAGTCCTCAAGATACTAACACCCAACTTTCAAACACCCACAGATACAAAACAATCTAACAACTTTAGTATTTAGAGTAGTAATGACATTTAACTGACCTCAAATGGTGATTATAGATTGAAATTGAATAAATAATGACTTATGAACAGGCCCTCAGAACCAATTGTGTCCGCTGGTTGAGGACTACCTGTAGTCCTAAAATGAGCTCAGTGAGGATGGGGTATCTAATTAAACAAGTGGTAAAATATCAAACATCTTCATGAAGTACGAACACTGAAGAAAACTTCCTATTGGGAAGAGTGGAAGGTGCCATGTCTGAAACACTTGAAGATGAGAAGAGAGGCTTGAACTGAGACATGAACTCTGTCTGTGCTTTGGAAACAGCTGTCCGGTCGTTCCAGAGGAAGTTGGACGTTTTCAAAGTGGGTCTAAGAGGCTTGAACACATTTTCCAATAATGAATCAAATTCAGATTGAACAGATTGAACTCTCCAGCTGAGTTCATACTGAAACTGATCGGAAACTTCTGCGATCAATTTGACAACTTGAGCCTTGGAGAGCTCCGTCTTCTCATCCTCCAATCCCTTTCTGGTCAGACATGTCACATCGCTTTCACGAGAGACGAAACAGACCCACGAGTGGGTAGATACTGTATCTCCACAGATGGAACTTATTGATCTAAAAGCAAATGTGGTGTTGAGAGAGCAGAGTGGAGTCCCCCCCCCCCCGACGTCATCAGGGACAGACAAACAAACATTATTAATTTAGTGTCTCATTTCTTTCGATAGACAGGAAGTCTTTGCTTCCATCTTTAAACGACTGTTTGAGACTTGATTTAATCCAGTTCTCCTCAGAGGTACAAACTCTTCGCCGACTGAACCCCATACAGTTTTAATTGCTACCCTTCACATGTAGCGCTCAGACCAACTACCCCACAGCGCCAATGCTTTGACGTCATCTTGGGGCAAGTCTCGAGAGAATGAAACCCACCCCCAGGCAACGCTAGGCCTCACCACTTCTTCTAAGAGCGAATCAGCGTCCTAATCTGGGATGGCATTAGGAGACGATGTGCCGGCAAACTGCTGCTCGGCTCGTCTCCGGGGGTGAGTTGCCAAAACTAAGAAAACAAAAAGGAACAAAAACCACCTCATCACTCTGGGTCAAAAAGAGAAGAGGGAAAAACACTCCGGCATGGAGTTTCTTTCTTCTCCTCCCTCATTCGGCAGGAGGGAGTCGATCTTCACGTCTTTTCTCCCTCCATTCCTCTCACACTTGTTCTGTCTCTGCTTCTATTTCTCTCTCGTGCTGTCTCTCTGTGGAATCCTGGCAGCCATCTTAGCGTTTGGCAGCCATCTTAGCTTTGGCGGTACCCATGCATTCCTGCTAGCTGACGGCACACACACACGCACACACACACATGCACACACACACACACGCTTGTAAAGCACACTGTCTCACACAAACAGACCCAATCGTCCTGAAGGTAACAAAAAGACTACGAGATAAGCAGCACAATGAGGATCAAACCGTCGGGACGATCGTCTGCAGACGGACCAGAGTTGGATTACCCGCCTGCTAGCATGTTACAGAGAGCGTTGGAGCGTTGAGAGATGCTCGCTGATGTCGGGCGCTCTCACATAGGGCAGAAGCAGGGAAACAAGCGAGTCGTTCAAAGTGAACAAGGCGATCATGTAAGGTGAGACCGGAGGCCTCTCTTACTCCAGCAGCGATCGCTCCCACAATCCTCGTCACTGACCGTTCAAACCCAATCGGCTCGCCTCTGAAAAGTCTCTCTTGCTCAATGTGACAGTTTCCAAACCAAATATTCGGTGCCTGGTTGTCATGACAACAGGGATGGCAGACCACATTCGAAGTCCCTAATGATGAGTGGTTGTTGAAGCCTGTGTGTGCATATGTGTCACTGTTTGGCATCGCAATTAGTTTGAATGAAGAAAATAATATAGCCCACTGGCACGGGCTCAATGTGTTGTTTTGTTGAAGTATTTCTTGGCACCACACGGACCGACGGCCGCCGCGCCACCCGAACGAGTGTGACTTTTTACTATATCAGTCCCGCTGCATTTCAAGGTGTTAAATCCACTGCAGATACATTAGCAACTAATTCCCAGCTTTACCAACTTCTATTAGCAAAATGGTAACAGACATGGTTCTCTGGATGACGTCACCTCTACGCTGGACTTCTCTCTACCAACACTAGAACAGATCACAGCAGAACACGCCATCCTGGTCGCTTCCATAGAGTCATTCTAACTCATCTCTGCACTTTTTGTACAGGCTTTAGCAGCAAATAGCAGCACCGCCAAAGACACCAATATAGACTAATCAATGGATATTTGACACTTAGGATCCTCATGTGCAACATTTTGAGATTATTGACATTTATTGCGACTCGTTAAAAGTTTGATTTAAGAGGTTTTAGAGCCCAGAGGAGCTTAATGAACGTCTTAATAGAGCTGGAAAATCAATCAAAAAAAGCTTTTGAGAGTTGTTTTTAAGCGTTTGAATGAAGAGGGCGGCTGTTGAGAGAAAAAATACGACAAATAGTAAAACATAAAGATGAAATGGTTTTGTCACATCGGAGGTATTTAAATGACATTACGTAACGTTGCATCGGACAGACTGATCTTATCGATCAGTTAGGGAAAATGAGAACTGTAAAAGTTCCAACAACCATAAAAGTCGTAGTTTGACATTTTTAACTTTCGTTAATTCTTATGTGCTGCGCAGCTGTAAGACGTTTTAACTGTAATTCTCTAGATAGATTCATCAGTGCTGGTTTAAGCCGCACATGGTGCTTTAGTTTGATTACTCTAAAACACTTCAATATTTTCAAATTTATTTGTTAAGATACATGTTCAATTCTATTTCTACTCCACACACAAAAAATACATGGAATTAAGTTGTCGTCTCTTAGTTTGTTCATTGAGAATGATGGCTATAAAAATCTCTATATTTTACAAATGTAAACACAAAAGTGAACAAGAATCAAGAGTAATGAGAGTACTGCAGGTAACTGTTAGAATTTGTAACCATTGTTTTTATCTGAAAATCTGGAAAAACGGAAGTTTTCATCCACTGATGAGCATCACAACACACACACACACACACACACACACACACACACACACACACACACACACACACACACACACACACACACACACACACACACACACACACAGACGTTTAAACACAGATGAATCACCCTTATCTCCTGCACACAGTTGCCCCAAGGACCCCTGCACACGCTGTGTCAGAGATAATACAGCATAGACACACACACACACACACACACACCATCAAACACACCATGCTATCGCTGCGATCACACACACGCACAGACACACACACACACACACACACACATAGTGTTTTGGTCAGCCACCGGTGGACAGACGTTAACACCAGCTATACATTTGTGACACTGCAGATGCAGACAGAAGCTAATAACTCACACCCAGGTAAACACACACACCTTCATCATACACACACACACACACACACACACACACACACACACACACACACACACACACACACATATGAACGCATACACACAACATGCCATTACACATACACCCAAGTGGAAATCATTAAGGGACACTTGAATGTAAATTGACACACACACACACACACACACACACACACACACACACACACACACACACACACACACACACACACACACACACACACACACACACACACACACACACACACACACACACACACACACAGCCTCTGCCAGCCTAATGGACTCATCTAGTGAACACATCCTATAGGAGAGCACACGGCTCGCACAAGCACTGTTTTGTATCGTACTAATTTAGACAACAGATCAGAGTGTTTGTTTGTGCATCACAAGCACACATGAGCAAACAGGTCCGCTGCAACCTAACGTGTGCTATACGGGAAAAGGGGGTGGGGGTGGGGGGGTTCAGACCAGTAACAAACTATAAAACCCACATCACCAGTGGATTCAACGCAGAACAGGACAGGATGTTAGGCTCCAGGTCCCCGGGACAACAGAGATATATAATATAATATCTTCTTCTTTTCCTTTCGGCTTTTCCCTTCAGTGGGTCGCCACAGCGAATCAATTTCCTCCATCTAACCCTGTCTTCTGCATCCTCTTCTCTTACACCAACTACCTTCATGTCTTCCCTCATTACATCCATAAACCTCCTCTTTGGTCTTCCTCTAGGCCTCCTGCCTGGCAGTTCAAAACTCAGCATCCTTCTACCAATATATTCACTATCTCTCCTCTGGACATGTCCAAACCATCTCAGTCTGGCCTTTCTGACTTTATCTCCAAAACCTCTAACATGTGCTGCCCCTCTGATGTACTCATTCCTGATCCTATCCTTCCTGGTCACTCCCAGAGAGAACCTCAGCATCTTCATCTCTGCTACCTCCAGCTCTGTCTCCTGTCTTTTCCTCAGTGACACTGTCTCTAGACCAAACAACATCGCTGGTCTCACCACAGTTTTGTACACCTTTCCTTTCATTTTAGCTGAAACTCTTCTATCACACATCACACCTGACACTTTCCTCCATCCGTTCCATCCTGCCTGGACACGCTTCTTCACCTATATATATATATTCACCTATATATTATATATAATATAATATAATATAATATAATATAATGTATAATATACATTATATTATAGTATAATATAATATAATGTATAATCTGTGATAAATTATATATATTATTATATTACATTTTTAGTACAGTAATCAGATTGTGGATTTGAGGGGTGCACAGTAAATCTTTTCTTGCTTGAAAATTTGAGAAGCACAGGATTATGGGAAGTGTAGGATCCAGAATTTTCACCTCTGCCGAGGATGTTCTCACCTGTATTCATTTTTTCTTTTTTTCGGGGGTGGGGGGGGGGTTTATGAGGAGGACTACACAACAATATCCATATATTACAATTATTCTTTTTTAAAAAAAATCTGTATTTCACAAGTTTTGTAACTTTACAGAATGTTAAAATGTTAACGCGCACCATCAAAAAGTTGAGGCACCCGATGAAAACGAGCTGCAGGTTGTTTTTCTGAGGAGCCAGAGGGAAACCGATACTGTATAAATACACAGGTTGTGTATAAATACATGCAACAGCTTAGCTCTGACTGTCCCTCTAGCCGCGGCCCGTGACCCGTGTCGGTCCACCTCCGCCCTGCGTGAGCGGTGTCATCTGAGGATAGCTCCCCAGACACGGTTCGCTTCACAGTCAAATGATAGGGGGCCCCTTCCACCGACGGCTGCAGAGCCGAGCAGACAAGTCCAGCACTGTTCTGTCCCTCCCCATCGCCGCCTCTCCCTTCCCTCTCTCATGCTGTAAATGCCCTGTAGTTGTGGCGTGTCGGTCCTTCATGTTGGAGTGTGTGGGTACCAGCAGCTGGGCTCTCACACGCCTTTAGATGTGGTGTGGGGGTAAAGCCCTGCTTCTCCTGCTCTGTGAAATACTAGCTATATTGTAGCAGGAATCAAGGGCTTCACGCTGACGGTGGAGGGATGAAAAGCAGACAGCGCTCAGCCTCACCCCCCCCCCCCCCCCACCATCCACCCGCCTCTGGATAAAGAAACCAAACAGCCTCCCCAATTGGGTTTCGCTTAAGAGGTTTATCAGTGTGTTGCTAAACATTCTGACCTTTTTTTAAAAAATCTTTAATGCGCTTAAAATGTTCGAAACCCTCCTAATCCCCGGCGCTATCCCACACAGATGTTCACTCAGCTCTTTTATTGGACTTCATTTCAACCTCTTTTTTCTCCTCCTCCTCCTCCTCCTCCTTCAAACACCTCCTTCATCCCCTCCACATCCCTCCTCTTCCTCCTGTTTTCATTCCCAGATTTGTTTCCGGTTTTCTAAAACTACTCATCATCCTCTGATCAACCCCCCCCCACCCCCCACCCCCACCACCACCTCTCTGCTTCAATCTTCCCCTACCAAAGCTCGTCCTGACCCCGGTCTATAAGCCAGCCCTTCCTATTGGGCGCTGCAGCTGTGGAGGGGCTGATGGGACAGGACAGCTGGCCCAGGAATGACCCTGCTCACTGTGGCCACCTTGAGGTTTTCAGACGGACGGACGCATCCGATGATGAAGTGGATGAAGTTGTTTTCTGTCTTCATCATATCCATCGCTAACGCGACGCCTCATTCGCTGCCTAGCTCTGCTTCTGTCACATCTGGAGGTTACCAGACAATAGTCTTTAGACACTGAAGCGGGACACTGATGCTGATTGGACGACAAACAACATCTAATATTCATTCATGCATTTTCTGAAATACTTCCTAAGCTTTTTGCGGGTCACGGGGGTTGCTGAAGTGCAGCCCAGCAGACTCACAGGAAAGAAGCGGAGAGACTTCTCCGGATACGTTACCATCACATCGTGGAGCCACACGTGGGAGGAAACCAGAGAACCCACACAGACACGGGGAGAACGTAGAAACGTCGCACAGAAAAATATATATAATAAAAATAGATACATAATATATACAGAAAAATACATTTAATATTCAAACAATATACCTTACATTTTTAACTTTTTTTTAACTTGTTCTTCTTATCTTATTTATCTTACATTTTTAAGTTTTTTCTTGTCTTTCTTAACTTATCTTTATCTTTATCGACCGGGCGTACTGGGACCTTCAGAGAGGTATTTCGTACTGTCCCATGTGAAAACATGTGTCAGCATGACAAATGAAGACTCTGATTCTCTCTGATTCTCAGAAGTGTCCATTCACTCGTCCGGACTTGGTCTGACGCCGTTTGGAGAAGTTAACAGAGCACATTAATCTGTAACAATAGAAGCGAGGAGGACGACAGGAGCGGCGATGAGCAGAAAACACGCTCTTGATCTACTGACCGAAAAAAAAAAAGCCAGGACTGTGGATTTGTTGAGTGACTGGTGTTGACACACGCTGTCTCTGCTCAGGTTTAAGAGCAGCCTCCTTGCTAAAGGCAGCCAGTGTTCTGTGACTGGAATGATGGCCCATTAACTGTCAATGGCGCACTTCATTTTCTCTTACGAGTCAAAAGGCGGGAGGAATAACACTCGGGGTTTTCTGTTGTAGGATGGATTTTCCCTTCTGCTATTTTTGGCACTTTCCTGGGAAGTTTATTTGGCCTCCACATCCACACCCAAACTATTAAAACAAAAAAAAGAAAAGAAAGAAAACAGGCGATTCCTCGTGCGCTGTCAACAAACACACAATACAGGCTCTGCTAAAGTAAAAAAAAAAAAATCAATCTTTATTGCCTGATTGAGTAAAAATGACATTAGTGCATCTCTTTGTAGCTGACTGAATGTCTGGTATGTAACTCCATGTGACAGCGCAGCATGAGGCGATGAGATTAATTGTGAAATGTGGTTCTGTGCTGGTAATGCCGAAGTGTGAATGTGTGGGCGTGAGGCTATAAATATATTATCTGGTTGCTATGGATGTGTGATTGTGTCTTATATATGTTTGTGACGGTGTATACGTGCAAAAAATTTCCGGAGAGCACATGTTGAGGCGCAGTTGGAGATAAGCGTGTAAACATCTGTGACTGACAGGCTGAGCAGCCGAGTGTGGGAGGGAGACAGCGCTCTTCTTTAAAAGACATGTGTAACACGCGTGTACATCGGCATGTATAGACGCCTCGTGGGAGGATTTTTGCGCGAGCGTGGGTCTGTACGTGGGAAAAGTTCGGTAAACGGGGAGATAATTCCACGCTAGATGCACATCTGTGTTTGTGAGCGACTGTGTGCGACTGTGTGCGAGGCACTGCCCCCCACCTCCACCCCCCCAGCCCCCCAGTGCCAGCAAGGAGCAGGTGTAGGGGAGGCAGCCCCGCGTTGCCCCGCTGCCCATCTGCGTGGCCGTCTGTGTGCCGCCTGCGCCCTCGCCGTGCCAACGCCACACAGAGCAAGAGGAGCCAGGGGGTGAGAGAGGGGGGGTGGGAAGGGGTGAGAGGGGCCTAAAGGGAATCAACCATGGGAGAGAGAGGAGGGCAGGGGGTAGAAGGATGGAGTTGTGTGATGGCTGGCTCGCTGCCCGTGTGCCCCCCCACCCCCTCCCCACTTCACCCCCACCTCCACGTTCTTTTATCTTTTATCTGTGGCTATGCTGATGAGCTGTGATGTACGGGGGGGGGGGGGGGGACTCACAAATCCACACTATCCTGTTCTGTCCCAGTCGGTCTGCAGAAAATCCCCCATAGCTGTGATCACAGTATATTCCGCTTTATAAGACGCACCGAAAAGCCTTTAATTTTCTCAACAACCACCGGTGTGCCTTATAATCCAGTGCGCCTTATATATCTGAAAATGTTTATAATATGATATACATTGAAGGTGCGCCTTATAGTCCAGTGCGCCTTATAACCCAGTGTGTCTCATATGTGAAAAAAGTTTTGAAATGGGTCATTCATTGAAGGTGCGCCTTACAATCTGGTGCGCCTTATAGTCCAGTGCGCCTTATATATGAAACATGTTTGGCATAGACCATTCATTGGAGGTGCGCCTTATAGTCCAGTGCGCCTTTTAGTGCGGAAAATACTGGAAGACTTCACTTTGTGTGTCTGTGGTTTGAACCCGTCTGTGGGAATACACATTCAACTGGAAATGCATGTGGAAGGGTGTCGTTCCTCCATTTGGCCAGCAGATGTCACTTGTTGGCAGTAGGGGAACATCGCAGCAACACATGCTAAAGAAATATGGCTCTCGCTGGGCGAAGCCACAGCAGTGGGAAAGATTTCAGCAGGACTGCCGTGGCTTCAGCATGAAGGGAAAGTTAAAAAAAAAAAAAGGGGGGTGGGAGTGTTGAAAACATATCTCCCTTCAAACAATAACCCAAAAAAATACACAAAATATCTGTGGCGACTGAGATCCGACGGAGAATGTTGGTACTGGACATGTTGAGTGTCAGGTTTAAACATTTCCATCAGGAATGAACACTTGTTTTTATGTGTTGCTGATTAAATTTGCAAAACATACTCGGGGATAAAATCGAGGCCCGTCTAACCTGATGACATGCACAGTAAACAGATTCTGGAGAAGAAGTCAGTCAGGCCAGATCCGTGGAGCTGGCAGGCGTGTTTAAAACGCGGCCGATGATTTGTGTATATTGAGTTTCATACAGGATAAAATGTATAGCGCCGAGCCGCACAGCGCTGGGTGAAAGACATGAGCCACCTTGTGGGGGGACTGCATTCCCATGATGAGTGTGTGTGTGTGTGTGTGTGTGTGTGTGTGTGTGTGTGTGTGTGTGTGTGTGTGTGTGTGTGTGTGTGTGTGTGTGTGTGTGTGTGTGTGTGTGTAGCAGGGTCTGGGCACAGGTGGGAGTGGGGACCATTTTTCCACCAGTGAACAGGAGGAGAGAGAAGCGGTAACAGAAGAGTGGAATGATATAGGAAGACAGACAGGACAGAAGTGGAGGACAAGAAAAAGACAAAAATGAAGCAAATGAGACAGAGGAAGTGGGGGGGTGGTGGTGATAGACTGAGGGGGGGGGGGGGGGGTAGAAAGGGAAAGGGGTGTGTGTGGAGGGGGGATTGTGAGAGCTGTGGGAACGTTTTGCCTCGCCAAGAAAGACGTGAGCAGAGAGGATAAAAGAAGGAGAGAAAGAAAGACAGACTTGTTGGCAGAGCAGAGGAGGAGAGGAGGTACGAGGAGGGGGTGACGGCAGCGTGCGGTGGGCACCCCAACCCCAACGCCAGCCCACGGAGAGGCGGCGCTGTCGCTTTGCTGCAACGCCAATGTCCTGAGGTACTTTCTCAGTTTCATAAAGAGTCTCTCACCCCCCCCCCCCCACCAACCCGTGGTGATCCGTCCCATCACAGACAGATCTTCACCAGTGCCCCCACCAGTCTCCATGTAGAGGAGTTCTCTGACTAGCCTTCAGGTAGCAGAACAATGACACTTAGAGCATTGATACCATGATGGGACAGGGAGGTGGGACATTTTACAACACACCAACAGATCCTCCGACCTGAACGTAATCTCAACAAAGACCACATGTCCCACCTTCTGAGGTGTGTTGCTGGAGTGAACAATATATTAAACTTCAATTTACACCAAGTTTTAACAATGTTGATGAGACGGGATTCTGGGTGTACTTTATGGCGTTCAATCAGACCAGGAGTCAGAGAGGAACAGGACGAGGTTACGTTCTGCTTCATCGACGTTCCACAGAGTGTTACCTACAGTTAATGTGTCGATGCTTCCCCGTTAGCATGTTGGACAATGCAGAGGTAAAAAAAACAACAGGTTTAATGTTGTGAGCTCCAATGAACCTCAAAGACGGATCTGACTTCTGTGCTTTGAAGGAAATGTCACGTGAACTTCACGCAGACAACACTGACATCATAAAGGGAGGCCATGATGAGCTGGGATTATGTCACTCCTGTCCAGTAACAACGTGTAGTCGACAGAATGTTATTCAGATGACACGACAACACTCCTCGTATCGCAACCCTTCAGTCTGACCGAGTCCGGGCCAGAAAACACTCACCATTTATTTTGGGTTTGTGAACTAGCAAATAAATGCTCCCAAATCTATCTGGTGCTTGGAGGACGTGCTTTTATGGGGCTGTAAAGCTCCACACAAACACATAAAGCAGGCCTGTAAAAATAATGTGTGCTCTGCATAAATGCTCATTTGAACTAATGAATTAGGGGAGCGATGAATGTCTGTGTAAAACTTCACATCCTCCCAGGGCGATGCCAGAGGAGGATTTGTGAGGTACGTTTGTTCGTTTTCCTGCTTTTTTCACAGACATGCTTGTGTACATACATGTGTGTGTGTGTGTGTGTGTGTGTGTGTCTGACACATGCTGCTTTAAGATCATTGTCAAAGGACAGCGTAAGAAGCTCAGATCTGCACGCGTCCTCCTCAGACGAAGGGATTTCCCAGCTTAATCGCAAAGAATTTTCAAAAATCAGTCTGACAAAAGAAACATCTAGATTTTAAAAATCTGCAGCGTGAATCTTCTTTCTTTCAGCTGACGGAGAGAGAGAGAGAGAGAGAGAGAGAGAGAGAGAGAGAGAGAGAGAGAGAGAGAGAGAGAGAGAGAGAGAGAGAGAGAGAGAGAGCGAGAGAAGTGTGTGAGGCCTGAAAAAAAAACAAAAAAAACCCCATCAGCCAAATGAGGGCACTGATAGAAAGGCGACCTTTGACCACCAGCTGTCTGTGAGTCACCGCCCAGCTGCATTTGTGAGTCTGTGTCCCCAGACGAACCCGACCGAAGGGTCAGCGGCCTCCGGCGCGGCCATGTGTCTGGTTTGTTTTCCGTGTGCGAGCACGCGCTGCCGCAGACACATCAGCGGCGTTCTGCGAGTGTGTGTACGAGTGTGTGTTACAGCTAGACGCACGTCTACGACGACTGATCGACCGCTGAGGCCTTCCTGAATTCTGTTGCCGCCGACGGCTGCAGGGGGGGGTGGGGGGTGGCGTAAACCAATCAGGCTCAGGTCGCGTCAGCAGCTTCATACATGAGACGTGTTTGTCACCGTCATATGAAGAGCAGGCGCATCAAAAGACATGCCCACGCATGTCAGATATACTGGATTAGCCTAGTTCGGACAGATTATGGCTCCTCTCAAGCTCTCCCCTGGTCAAGCTGATAATTGGGGATTTATTCCTACCATCTATCAATCCATCTATTAACTTATTAACCCAGCGATAAGCTCTAAAACCTCACCACCACCCCCCCCCCTCATCAGATTGAACACGGTGGAAGGAGATTAGAGCGCTGCCAATCCAACTAAGCAAGTTTTAAAAAAAAAACCATATTCATCAATAAGCATCAGTGAATCGGACCCGTATTATCCGCGGGCAGCCGCCTGCCTGCGTGGAAACCGACATAAAAAAAAAAAAATCCTGTTCTGTAAAATGAGCTCATAGCTTCACCATAATAATAATTTAAACCCAGCTAAAGGTGATGATTATTACATTCGAGGATGAATGTTTAACGCCATGGCGTTCCTGCTAATTCCTAAAAAACACACACACACACACACACACACCGGGGGCAAAATGACCGTTAGTATATTAATTTAAATGGGAGCTGCTGTCAGTCTGTGAAGGAGTGAAATGTCAGGGCGATGGCCGCCCGACTGCCTCGGGTTGCGCGCTATTAAATGGAGGGGATGTTGAAGTAAAGGGGCAGACCAGAAGAGCCTGCATCTGTTTGGCAGTTGCTCAGAAATGTCTAGCGTTTCACACGACGCCTCTGGGATCGCTGGCGAAGCGCCGCCAGAAGTTTATGAAAAACAGAGGGAAAGAAGGAACCAGAATGAAGAGAATAGAGTGTGTGTGTGTGTGTGTGTGTGTGTGTGTGTGTGTGTGTGTGTGTGTGTGTGTGTGTGTGTGTGTGTGTGTGTGTGTGTGTGGGATAGGAGTGGGGGGGTGTTGAAGTGATGGAGCACGAAGAAAAAGAGAAGAATGAGCGAACTGACATGAGAGGACAGTAAGAGAGATAGTAGGAGGAGGAGTTTGGACAGCTGAGATGAGACAAGGGACGAGTCTCCGTGGTGATGTGATGTTTTTCCATCCTTGCCTGCTGTGTTTTTGCGTGTGCATGTGCATGTGCGTGTGTGTGTGTGTGTGTGAAGGTTCTCCCGAGGCCCCCGAGGAGCCTTGGGGGCCCCTTGGTCGGTCTTGTGAGCGGATTCAGGTGAGGAGCAGGTGTGGCCCCGCACCAGAACACGCCCCCGAGTCGGATGATCGTACGTTACAGACAAAAAAGAAGGAGTAAAAAAGTACGTTTACGTGTGTGTGTGTGTGTGTGTACGTCATTACCTCTACACACACAAAGCCTACAGTGTTTATTCGTCGGATTGACACGAGACGAGGCGCCCCGCCTTCATCGAACCCGACCTCTGGTGTGTTCGCCCACAAACACACACACCAGCACACGGCCCCTCACCACAGAGGAACACGCTTCAGCTTTATTGGCCATTTAAAAAGAGAGACACAACGGACGTACACATTTGTAGTAAACACTGTCGATATTCCTGTGATCCACAAAAACGAACCGGCGGCTTTGGTTCCGAGGTCCTTGTTCTGGGGCCCCAAGCTAGTCCCACCATTACGCTCAGGCATCATCAACATCCCATAAAACAATCAGGGCGGCGTTTTTATAAGGACTACTATAAAGCCCCGCCAGCCAGAGCTCGTCTGCTAAGGTTTGGATCCTCCGTCGAACCCCCACCCCCCCCCCCTCGGTGGGGATGTGTGCTGACGCGGGGGCCCTGCAGCGGGGAGGTGGCAGTGTGTTTATTTTACTGTGGGCTGTGTCTGGCCATCATTATCTCACGCTGCAGAAGGAGAGTTGTAAACAGATGCTTGTGGCCCACTCGGCTGCAATGGGGGGGGGGGGGGGGGCAGGAAAAGAGAGGATCTGAGGATGATGAGGTCAGAGGCAACGACAGCGAGGAAGGAGCCGAGGCTGGACGGAGGGGGTTTGAGGTTATGTGGGAGTAAATGTTGTTTTTTTTGCATTTGGCTGTAAGGTGCAGGCACCCTGGGGATGGAGACGGGCCGTCGGGTTCTGGCCTGGGGGGTTGGGGTGGGGTGGGGGGGGAACGTTGCACCAAAAAAGAGATGGTCATAACACAGAGGGAAGCCGTATCACTTCAAGATGCTTCTCGCCGGAAAGCTCAACAAACACTGGCAGCGAAGTTTTCACAGAGCCGCGTGGCCTAAACAAACTGGAGAAGGAATAGAGAGAGAAATGGGGGGGGGGAGTAGGGATGGATGGGGAGGGGAGAGAAATGAAATGGCGTCTCTCTCTCTCTCGCGTACAGTTTGGGAGAGAGACGCAGGATCTACGCCGCTTTTTTTCTTGACTATAATCAAAAGCAGAGACGCTCCGCAGTGGAAAAAAGCATGACGGAAAGCAAAAGTTCACATGAGCTACAGGCGGGTGAGGGAGGGGGGGCGGACGGACGGACGAGCAGAGACAAACAAATAGACAACTACTGGTGAACAGCTGCACGGGGGCCTGGACTCAGAAAGAAGGGCGAGTTGGGAAAAGAAAGAAGCGCCCAGTTACAAAAATGGAAAGTCCACATTTTTATGTGCAGTATGGAAATATGGTCCTCATTTCATTATTCAATTCCCTCCCTGTAACTACCCCCCGCCCCCCCGCCCCCAGTAAAGCCTCATGCTCTCTTTTGCAGCTGCAGCCGGGGTTATAAAAGCCTGTTAAAACACAGGAAAGCCAGTAAAACGGATTGAAAAAATAGCAGGAGGGGAGACGCTGAGTTTGAGATGGGAGAAGAAAAAATATCTAAATACAAAAGTAAATGTTTTTTGGGGGGGGGGATATCAAGACAAGAGCGCCAGCCGAGCTCCACGTCCATCACTCTCTTTAATCTGCGCTCGTCTGGCCTTCGTCGTCTCCTCATCCTCTCCTCATCCCTCCGTTGCGTGTGCAGGAACACGCCAGCGCTGCGGCGAAAGCCCCCGCTTGTAGACTTGAAACGCGATAGATGAGCGAACCCGGGGTCAGTCGTGGTCTCTGCGACCCCTTCAGGGCCCGTCGCTCATGTCTTCCCCCCCACCCCCTCGTACAGGCCTAATCCCACCAGATTTACATCTTAACCCCCCTTGGCTCAGAACCTGTGCCAGGGAGAAATTAAAATGTGCCCTAAGAAGCTGAAGCGAAGGCTTTTCCGTGGAATCTAACATTAACCCCGGTGACATTACACATCCCATAACACACAGCACAGCCACCACTATCAAAGTCGGCTCTGCCTACACATGATTTCTTTTTTTTTTAACTCCTTCCCACGCAAAGCCTTGCCCTCACATCACACTGACTTCATCTGCTTTTTTCACTCTATGATCCATAGATGTTATTTCTCAGCTTATTACACCCCCACCCCCACCCCCCCCCCCCCATTTCAGGTCGTACCCAGTTCTTCTCCACAGCTCCACACTTCCCTCCCCTGCTCCAATCGCCAAGTCAGGCCAAGCAGTTCATTATTTCAAATTTACGGCCTGTCCGCTTGGACCGCCTCAAGGAGAAATAAAAAATCAGGCAACGGTTGGCGCGGCGATCCGGGGGCCAAAAAAAAAAACAACAAAAAACCCAGAGCCCCTCCTCCTCCCCTAACGTTTACAGTTTAATATAAAGTCATATCAAATTAAATTTAATGAAAAAAAAAATCTTACTTGCATATGCCAAGACCTCTACTTTTACAAAAACACACACACCCACTTCAACATTATACTACCCTCTTCTGGGGAAATCAGTCTGTTTGGCGAGCATTAAGGGCTTTGTAAAAATGTACTAGCTTGTGTGTGTGTGTGTGTGTGTGTGTGTGTGTGTGTGTGTGTGTGTTTGGAGGGGGGGGGGGTTCAGAGAGAGTGAGAGTCGTTCATCTAGTGGTGAAAAGCATAAACTGGTGCATATAAAAATATTCTTGCTATAAACCTGAAATACGCGGTAACGTTCACATAACTGTACGTGCATGAAGAGCAGCATGAATATATCAGTGTGTGTGTGTGTATGTGTGTGTGTGTGTGTGTGTGTGTGTGTGTGTGTGTGTGTGTGTTAACACTGCCACTGCATAGAATAGACAGGGCTGTATTTTAAATGGATCAGGCTCCATGGTAATACAAAATAATGATGGTTGTGCTATATCAAGGGCCTCAAAGCCTTCCTATCCCTACATGCTCATTGGCCCTTTGGGGATTTCAGTCATTTGAAAATATTTTAAAGAGGCCCGATTGCCCCCCAGCTCAGCGGCTCAGAAGCCTTAAAACCCTGCAGCTAAATCCAGGGGTTATGTAAGGTAAAGCCCTAAATCTCACTGCGCCTGATGTTACATATTACTGCAATTGCAGATGAAAAAAAAAAAAGGAAAGGAAAGGAAAAATACAGGGTGGGGTGGGGTGAAGAAATGCAAAGACAAGGGACTTCAGGGGCCAGTGGTGGGGCGGAGTGGGGGGGGGGAAGAGGGAAAGGAAATGAGGGAGGTGTGAGCAGATGGATGAGTTGTGGAAAGAGGAAGGATGAAATGAGGAACCAATCAGGGGAAAGAATGAGAGGAGCACTTCTAGAACGCATCGAGTCCCTGATGCATGCTCTCTGGCACTCTTCCTCCTCAGTTCTGATGGGGGGGTTTTTTTCGCGACACTCCTCCCTCCCAGCAGACAGAACGCACTCGGAGAGAGAAGTCGGAGCGCCGGCCGAACCTCTAGACCGAAAAGAAAATCCGATGGAACCGAGTTTGCATTCACGTGTCCGCCTTCCAGACGGGAGCGGGCCTACACGCAGACACAAAACGCGCCGCTTTCAGTCCATGCATCTCTGCATGCATGAACGCAAAATTTGTGCAGAGGCGGATGAGGCTGAACGTTGTAATTATTGCGTCTGATGCAATGCATCATCTGAAGATGTAAACAGGCTTCAGACTCGTGAAGTGTTCCTGTAAAGAAGGGGAACGTGCGACGCTCGGGGGCGCGCAGTCTCGTGTGCATGTGAGCAAAGCTGTTTGTTGTACATTGAGAACGCGAAAGTGACATGAACTCCTTCACATGAGTGATTATTAGCACGTAAGATGTTAGTCATGATACCATCTTTGTGCAGCAGGCTAAATCTGTGTTAATTTGTGACCTGATGGTGGCGCTATAGGTAAGGTCAGGGGGCAATCCTTTCATTAGCTCAGTTCTTGGCTGCTGTACTTTATATTGTATTAACACTGACATTCTTATAGCCTTAAACGTGATGTCAGGGCTAACTGCTAGTCCGCTGAGAGACATGCAGCTATGCCCATTAAACATCATAATGAAATCAAGCCTGCATTACGACTGGATTATAAATCTCTGTGGATCTGAAGCCTCCGGCAGGGCAAACTCCACACAGGACAGAGGATGAGTGAGGCGGGAGGAGGATGAAGGAGAGGCGGCTCACGCTGCCCACGTAGATCGCTGACACTGTCGCTGGCTGCCGTCCAGGAGAGGGTCAATGAACAAAAGAGGAGGGATTGGGAGCTGCGCTGGCTGTGTAATGGCCAAGAATGTCAGGTAAGACGAGCTGCAGGTTTGTGTTGCTGCGCTGCACGAGTCAGGAGATCAGTGGAGATTTATCTGATAACACGGAGAGAAGGACCGAAGAGCCGACAGGGGGATATACAGATATGGAACCCGATAATGGAAAGGGCTTCTAATGTCGGAAACTCATGAGCTGGATGAGTAAAAGCGTCCATATGCTTCAAATGACGCTACTGTTGCTCTTCTGGATCCACAAAAGCCATTTGATATCAAGCAAAAGTCAAAATATGAGGTGAAGTGGCTGCAAAACATCACCGGTTTTTACACGAAATTAGATACGAACGCTGCAAATCAAATTTGACTGAACCAATGTTGTCAGTCTTACAATGAATCTCTTTGTGTGACTTGATAATATTTTTACCAAATTAATTTTTATCAAATCAATCTGGCCTGCATTTTTTTTTTTTTACTTTCCTTCTCGCCTATTTTCTTCTTCTTCTTTCGTTCCATTTCTTTCCCCAGAACTGCCTCCAACATGTGATTTCACTTATCTAGCGTCAAAATTAGAGTGGAAAGAAACAGGCTAATGGTCATCTCTGTCTCTACCTCCATTCCTCCTCTCTTTCTCTCTTTCTGCCTCTCTCTTCACCACGGCAGGGCTTGATGAAATGACTTGTATATTTTGTTTTAGTTTCAAATTCCGCTCTCTGAAAAAAAACAACTAAAAACTGCAGATGTAGGCCGTTCGACACACCTACACAAAAATGTTGGAGTGAAGAAAATAAAAAGTGAGCAGTGCAGAGAAGGAGCACAAAAATCTGTAGCTCTTCCTTCAAATAAAAAGACGAGCTCTTGTGTGGTGCAAGATCATCTTTTGGCCTCCGACTTCAGACTATCCCATCGATTGATTTAAAGGACTGTTCATGTCAGACTTTTAGGCTCAAGGCTTCCATGGTCTTATGTTACCTCATCACTCCATGTAAAGTTAATTAAATATAAATTTGAATTAGACAATCACCACCTTGCTGTCCCGCACAGATATGACATTCCCAATGTGCCAACGTCATCTCTGCCCTGATGGGTTCCCCCCAATCCCCCAACATACAATGACCAGAGAATCCCTCGGAGCTCAAGGCTCTCTGTCATCGGCTCTTTCCCTCCTACCACTGCTCTGCTCGCGTGTATGAGCCATGGAGACATAGTCCTACATCTGCTGAAGACATCACCCCTCCATTCACAGGACAAAGATCTCCACAAACTTTGGTACAAACTACCCCAGAAGAGACTTGATGTGTGATTTCAAAGCTGTAACGCAATCTGTTCTCGAGAAGGAATTTCAGGTTATAAGCAGTCGCTGCCACTTGGGAAAAATCAGGGTTTCTTTTTTTCCATTGGCATTGAAGTGAAGTGAAATCTCAGCAGAGAAGATGGTTTTAGCTGAAACAGTTCATCCCCTTGTGAGAGCAGACAGAGAGCCAAACGAGACAGAGCCAAACATCCCTTCATTGGTGCCAGGAGAGTTTCCTCATTCCCAAATGAAAAGAATTTACACACACAGGCAACGTGTTGCAAAGTGAAGTGACACTTGTTTAGATGAATATAAATGACTATCATTGAGATGAAGGGGGCATCACTTAAAATAATCTAAAAGTACATTTCTATAGCCCATAACTGATTTTGGAAGTTGGAACACTGTAAAACTTTTGTTAAAATGAATTTGTACCATTCAAAAACCAACGTTAAACAGTCAAACGGGTTTTAGCATCATGAAGGAAATGACAAACAAGGACTGACTGAGACTGAAACTTTGTCTGAAGCAGTTTGCCTTGACTATCACAACACACAGTAATTTGAAAATTTTTATATTGTTTTTTTATTACCATTTTACACAGAGATAGCATAAAAATGGATGGGCCAGAAGGACACAAAGCCACAAATTTATAAAATAAATAGTACAAGAAGAAACTTGTAAGAAAAGCATCTAATAGCGTTTATCTGCCGTAACATAACTGCCAATTTATGACATATCTAGATTCACATCTACAGAAATAACAATACTAATAATCAGCGTTACTTCCATGGAGCATATCAGTAACAAAAAGGCCTTTCAGTGCGAACACACTGACTGTGTGGTATTTTCCCACTGTGAGGCCGTTGGACATCATCAGAGTCATTAGCAGCAGCGTTCTGCTCTTTATTGGATTTGGTTAAATTTACCCTGCAGCAAACCCAGCCAGCGTTACCTGAAACAACAAGAAGTTTTGCCAAACACATCAATAAGTCCTTCTCTGAAAGCCTCTTATTTCAAAGAACCAAAGGTGAAAGTGTAAGTGTTATGAAAGCTAACAATTATACAAGCTGAAAATAATTACCATTTGAATGAAAAATCTGACCTCCAACATTCTGGACTCATACCTCATTACAAGAACCGATCGGCTCCACGGTGCAGCGCATGAACAACTCTGTCTTAATTTAGCTCTGCATATCTTGATCATCACCTGGTGCAGATTCAGGTTGTTTTATCAGTAGTTTAATTAATATGCAGCCATCTAAAGCCTTAAGGGGTCCTTTTATGATTGTCTTTTTAAAATTACTCATCATTAAAATGACAGCCAGAGACCGTACATTCACCCAGCTATGTCCAGTGATTTGAGATGTCATAGACTAGATTGAACTATCCAGGATTTAATAACGGTAAACTGATGTATGCATCGATCAGAATCAATCACTTCATCACGATAAGCGGGTCAAGGCCTTTCATGGGTCTTTTTTGTTAATGCCAGCGGTATGTGCTTGATTCTCCGTCTTCATCATGCTGGAGTAGAAGGTACCCAATACCACACTCCAGCTGGCTTTCAGATCCGTACAACAGAACAAGTCAGACTCTGCAGTTGTAGGGGTGGACCTCTGCTCTCAGGATGTACTGCTTAGACTTCCAGACTTCAGTCATCTAAAGGGTCTTATTAAATTATTGCTTTAGTTTTGGTTGAAAGAAAACAACAACATCTTACATCTTGCTGTTTCTCAATACTGTAGCAGACTATAATGAGTCCTAGAATGCTCCAGCGCTGATTCACAGCTCCTTGGGTCTTGTAAGAAAGATTGAAAACTCACTCCAGGAAGTACCTCACCAACGGTAATCTCAGTGGGATTGTAAGGTAGAATTAAAAAAAAAAGAAGGAGGAGAGCAAAGAGCAAAAGACAGTGAGGCTAGTCTTACAGAGGGAGTGGAGGAAAAGCGGGACTGCTAATGCCTTCTGCAGAACCTGGCTCCTGAAAGTTCCTGAAATTGGTGTGATCCGAGAAGTTGGATCTTTCCATTTCGGTTCTTCCAATCTTTTTTTCCTCTTTCTTCATCTCTCCTTCTCCTCTTTCACCTCTTCCTCATCCTTTAACCTGCAGGAAGCATGCTGGCAAGTTCTTTTGAAACTCTGTCTCCGTCGCTTAGTGAACTCACGTCAAAGAGGAACCACAATGTGGGAACAGTAAGACTGAGCGACAGGACAAAACAATTTGCTCTTTAAGGAAGTGTCTCATTACTGCAATCATAATGTTGAGTCAGGACAGTTCTAATGAAGGAAGAAAAGCCAGTGTGGAATAGAAGGTGGTGATTTCATGATCGCCTCCTCTGAGGATTTCTGCTTACGCTGCCATTAGTCTGCCTCCAGCTGCTGCAGACGTCCTCATCATTTTTAACAGTCTCTGATGTCTCACACTCGGGGCGTGTCTTCATTTGGACGGGTTTGGTCTCAGCTCCAAGTCTGGCCTGTTAAGTCTCTGGTCTTGGCAGATCCAATCACTTTCCCTTTCCTTGTCTTCCTGTGGGTCGGTTCTTCAGGAATCACTTTGAATTGCATTGAATCATTAGAATAGAATTATATGTTTAATATTTCCGTCAAATCGTGCAAAGAGAGATGAGATTGCAGATCACGATGTGTCACCCAAAAACAATGCCGGGCCCTCTAAAACATTTCAAACCCTTTGGTGCCTCAACGTGCCAAACTGTGGGGCAGAAATTCCTGAGTCGTTTCTGTGATTTATTGACATTGTTAGCAAGTCCTTGCCTGTGACGAATCTAAGGAGTGTTTATCTAAACACACTAACTGCTGTTTGTAATTGGATCAGTAAATGTTAAGCGTAAACCTGAGGCCGTGGCCTCTGCAGCTGCTCCATCTTGAACTTCTCTTAGGCTCAGGTTGGGTGGGTTTAACCATAATCTCTCTATCCTTAACTGCTGGCTTTTGTAGTCTTGTGATAATCCTCATGGTTTCTCACTGCAAACAGTTCATACTGTGTGCACCAGTTTACTATACTATATATATTCTTTGGCCCCCCGATGCGCTGGCGATGCATCTGGGGTGTACCCTGCCTCTTGTCTGTAGTCAGCTGGGACAAGCTCCAGCAACACCCGTGACCCGCAAAGCATAAAAGCGGCTGTGGAAGAGATGATTACGGTCATCATGTCTTCAAGAAAATGGATGGATGGACGGACGGATAGAGTGTTCCTCTTGGGTCAGACTTGAAGACCTTTGGCTACCATGACGACTGGCATAATCCAGCTGCTATATGACACCCTGAACTGATAAGTCAAGGCACAACATTCTGACTTTGGGTAATATTAATTTATGATGCATCAAAGGAGCAGAAAAACTTTATGTAATATGGAAAAACACTTTTTTTGGTTCAAAAATGATCAAGAAAGGATGTCTTGGTTTGGATGAAGACCTGAGGACATTGATGCATGACGAACCAGTTTCTCCCCCCTCATTTCCTGTCACCTCTCTATGGTCTGCTTTTAAATCAAGACACCAAGCAGTGGTAATATTTGAGGTTGCATGCCTGCAACTCTAAGTGGATCTCCTCTTTCCATACAGGATCATCCAATTTCCTGCGGGCCAGTCTGACCTCCGGCTCAGATTCTGTCCCCAATCAAAAAAGCACAACGGCATCATTTAATCCAGCTCCATAATCACAAATTCTCCCGATCACATCATCCCGACCTTGATGGCCCTGAGAGCCGTGGGCAGAGTGTCCAGAGCTGAGCAGGCACCCTCGTATTAAAGCAAATGAGTATCTACACTGATTAAATCATTAAGGAGCTTTCTTTTGACCAGCCCCACTAAAACCATGTCCTTTGCTTCTCTCCCTCAGCTGCAGATCTAGAGTTAGTGAGGGAATGAGGTGGGGGGGGTGCTACTGATGGTGGGGGTGGGGATTAACTTGTTTGGGCTGTCTGCAGGCTCAAACACTAAGCACTCAATCACTCAATCACTGGGATCCACACGCTCTGTGGGACTTAGCCTGACAGATCCCACTGACATTGACCGTGGTTAGATTCCTGAGTTGACCCGCACAGCTGCTGATCATCCCATATCTCTATTTGTTGTCTGCATTGAACCATTTTCTATCGCTATCAGCAGCTTGGCATGAGTAATGATATCAAACTGGGAGGAGGAGGGAGGAAGGGAGACAGAGCAGGTAGGTTGAGGATTAGAGGGTGGTTTTGTTTTTCTCTCTCTACTGCACGTCTTTAAAATCACATTTTCTAACATTTAAAAGAGACATAAAGCAAAAGGGGACGTTTGATCCAGACTGGCAGACCGTTCAGACAGAAACAGACTTCCGCGTTTTGTTGAGGAGTAATCGTGCAGCGTGTTGACAGTCCCTCCTCTTCCCCACGGAGACCGACGAACTTCGCTGTGAGTGTCTTGCACTCCCAGGGAGGATTTCAGACGGATTCTCCTGTTCCCCAACATGTTCACACAGCTCTGCCAGACGCTCGCAGACGTGTTTCATCAAAGAAGAAGAAATTAATGCATAGAAATCTCACTGCAGCTTTATTCCCTCTCCTCTAACCGCTCTTTGTTTTCTTGTCTTGTGTCTTACTCCATACTTTGGATGGATCGTTCCTTTGGATGGTCCAAAGGAAAAGTGCTTTTTAACACAAGACTGGTGTGTGCATGAGAGGGAAGTGAGAAAACATCAGACAGTCTGAACGCTTCATTCTGATGTTAACTTCTAATATCCTCTTCATCGTCCACAACATCACTCATCATCTTCAAAACATTAGAGTTTGTAACTTTGTGACAGAATGAATGAATGAATAAATAAATAATTTAATAATAAAAATATATTAATAATAATAATAATAATAGTAATAATAATAATTTTTCCACACAGCATCATCCAAACTAAAAAGTCTCTAAACTGGGTTTTATGACTGGGTTTTCATCTTCACCCCGCCACCCAAATGACCCGGATTATTCTCTTAGATTTTGATTCAGGGTCTGCAGCTTTACTACTTTTAATTATGCTGAGCAGCAGAAACCCTCTTGAATGAATGCTGCTTTATGTGAGTGTGCATATGAATGCTTTGTTTTTAGATTTCACTGTAACGATTACAGACTCTGTTTTTATTGTTACTAACATTCTCATGCACCCAGGAAAGCCGCTGCAGCAAATATCATAAAAGCACAACTAAAAAGTCCATCAGAGTGTTTGCTGTGGCTCTTTTTCCATCAGCATAAGTTAAAAATCCTTTGATTATGCACCTCATGTTCTGCTCTGAAGTGTAAAATACATGTAATTTTATATTTAGCTTGTCTAGCTAACAAAAAAAGTGGCACAGAGGATCTATCACATGAGCTTTTTAGCAAAGTAATAAAGTAAATAATTTTTAAAAAATCCAGCCTTGGAACAGAGCCTCTCTAAACACTGTGTGTCACGTGGTTCTCCTGATATGTTTAGTTAAGAGTGGCAGTTTGAAAAAAAATGTCTAATACTATTATTTACTTTTCATTTCTGCTATTCCAGGTCTTAAACAAACATGCATTTCCCAAAAGGAGAGAGTGTCTGGGGCTAAACACCACGGCTCATTAGAAGAATCAAGGCCCTGGCCAGGAGAGCAGGGAACAGTGCACAGAGGTTTCAGACGGCAGCTAAAACTTACTTGAAAGTGTTGGTGGATAAGGATATGTTTATCGGCCAAACCGAGTTACAGTGATGTGGCCCGTGAAGTAGGGTTAAAGATGCTGACCACCAACCACAATATCCCTGGCTCACTCATTTCCTGTCATCTCTCTCTACCGTCTATAATAACAGCTTAAAAACGTCCAAAACAATATATGGCGGTGTCAGCAATTGCACTACGAAACCTAAAACGATTTGAAAATCGAGCACAGCTTCCAACATTGTGTCATGACAGTTGTGCTGCGACACAAATAAAGAGTGATCGGTTTGAAGTCCAAGTTAAATGCCAAAAAAAAAAAAAGCACAGGGACGCGTCTCACACATAAGGTGACGCTGCTCGCTGGGTTCAGTGGGGAATTATCCTGGACAGCAACCAGGAGAAGGAACCGCAGGCAGCTGTCAAATCATCCACTGAATTCCATGTTGTTGTGACTAAATATGCCAATAAACCATTAAAAAAAAAAAAAACCCCGCTTGATCCAGCCTGGATTGGCACGGTAAACAGGATGTTTATTTTATTTACATATTTTGTTTTCGTTGAACTTGTGTGGTAATTTTGGCGCGTGTACGTCCAAACTCTATACTCTCATACAGGCGCTCCATTGATTCCATGAAAAATACTTCCCCAGCACGCTCCAACACCTATCATTACCAGAAAGCAGATCCCAATCTAGCATCGCTGCAGGTCGCTGCACCACACACACACACACACACACACACACACACACACACACACACACACACACACACACACACACACACAGAGGATACGCACATCAGGTAACGATTAGGTGAATGCAGTAGTCTAACAAACAGAAAAATACTGTGAGCCAGTCGACTGTCTGACGGCACTTTTTATTGTCCAAAAGCTGTTTTGTCAAAATCTTGAGGAAAAATTGCCTTTATGAGAGGAAACTGTTGATTCAGGGCTCCGGCCAGCTACAGGGAGTAATGCATCCAAGTTTTACATGTCAGCTTTTATTTATTTGGAGTTATTACATTTTCATTTCATTAGCAGCATGGCGCTTTGCCTTTAAATGTGCATTCATTATTTTATTTAAACTAGCCATTATCTAAACGCTTTATCTTTATTATAGCCAATGGAAAATTCCCCACTGGACTTCCTCCTGTTGCTGGGAAGTTATAGTTTCTGGAACTGTTTTCTTTCATGTATTAAGTCCATCTTTTAACTTTAAATTAGCAACTAGCTTCCTGAGACCAAGGGAATTATTTTTTTAATCTAATGTGCAAAGAGTTAAGCTTGTTATTTTCCAAATCGTGGCTCACTTTTCAGCGGTATAGAAGTTAAAACAAGCAATGTGAAGGGAAGAGATGAAGTAGAGAGGAAACTGGTGTCAGAGATGAGATCTTGGAGGGCCAGAGGTGAGAAAAGATCTTGTTGAATGGTGTGGAGGAGAAGCAGAGAGATGGAGCAGGGTGCTGGTGTCTGTTTTCCCTCTGGCTGGTGGTAGGTGACTGCAGCCAGCATAAACACATGCCTTCATGGCTCACACATTTCCTGCTTCACTCCATATCCCAGCACTGGGCCACACAGACTCAGGACGCCACGGCAAGTGTGTGTGTGTGTGTGTGTGTGTGTGTGTGTGTGTGTGTGTGTGTGTGTGTGTGTGTGTGTGTGTGTGTGTGTGTGTGTGTGTGTGTGTGGTATGCGTCCTCGCTGGTCTTGTGGTGAACATGGACTCACATTGTTTGCACACATTACTTCGTTATCATCACAGCACCGCTGTATGAACACACACTGATGCACACACAAGTCACACTTTAGAACACGTCTATATGCTCGATGTAGAGGAAGGTATGTTCCGTGTTCGGCTCTGACGCGGGAAAGAACTGGGTTTTATTTCCATCAGAGGGTAATGTATGTGTCTAAAGCAGGCATTGACACCATCCATTGTTCTGATTGGTGCACCTCTCCTCCTACGGGCAGGATGTGTTCATGCTCTGTCTCTCTTTGTAGTGTTTTTGTGTGTGTGTTGCATCATTCCGTCACTGTAAGGGGGGAGCGTAGCAGCAAGGTCGTCTGATGAGCTGATTCTTCACAGCTCCTTTCATCTATAGAGTCTCTTTTCATCTATAGCAAAAACCACCTTTATCTCCTTTCAGACAAAAACAGGCATAAAGAGAGATTTAACACAGAGTGATGATGGTGAAGAGAAGCAAGGAGGTGTGGGAGACGGAGAGAGAGAAAGGGAACCATAGCAAAGTGGAAGGGAATTTGTAATCTGTCGTCCTACGCGAGACGTTTCCCAAGAAAGGACTCCACTTTTGAGTCTCTGGTAGTCAGACTGCTGTTGGTAAGAAAAGACACGACCTGTCAGCTCCTGCATCGTCACCAGTTTACACCCCTTTGTTACCTTCACACCTTTATCAATCTGATTTTAACTGGAGGTGTTAATTTGAGAAACAGTGAAGGAAAAGCTCCTTCACCAAGTAGTCCACTCGCAAAGGCTTTGTAGATTCTGAGCAAAGGGGTCACCGAGGCGTTCCGTCTCTTCTTGGTAAATGGGGTGTAAAACAGGCTTGTTGCTTCGAGTGGCTGGAGCCCATAAGGAGATGATTATCTGGGGCTAATTTCACCCACTGGTGGGCTGTATGTATCCCTCTAGGATCATATAAGAGCCTTAAAGACACTATATAGTACCTGATGAGGAGTCTCTAAAGTGCTTTACAAGACCATCATTTGGGCATCATCCTCCCTCAGTGGATAACAATGTGTTGTCCGCTCATAAATTTGGCTAAGGAGGAGGAAGGAGGAGGCTATAATATATTTATGCAATAAAAAAACACCACTGGACCTCATTTAAAGGTCGTAAAAATGTAAAAGGCACATGGCACATGTGTGAAGGCTTAACACATTCCCTGACAGAGCCTGAGAGTCACTGAGAAACGGCTGCACATGTTGGTGAGTTGGAAAATACAAATGCAGATTTAGCCACTGACGGTAATCCGACATGCTCGTCACTTTGAAAATTAAATTATTCTGATGGGGTGGAGTTTAAAACAAAGGAGGCGTCTGCAGCCAACTCCTGAGATCAGCAGGTTCACGGCTAGGTAGCCGCCACTAGCACAACCTGTTTGTCAGCCTTTATTTGCATTGTGGGTAATGTTGATGCCAGATTTTGCGAGGACAAAAACAAGCGTAATTTCGAAAGAGAGAACGATTTAATTGATATGTTATTAAACAGCTGTCAATCATGAATTCAACATTGTTGTCGGTCTACCATGCTATACCGTTATACTGCGCCACTGAATCTGAAATTACACGGTTTGAAGGTATTTATTGATTAGAACTAGCAACCATTGGCCAACGTGATGCAACGCAGCAATCCAGAAGTCTTGTAGTTGTATTTATAGCAAAGACAACTTCTGAATGTAGACCGACCCATGCACCTGGTAACTAGCTGTGTTCTACATTTAACAAGAACCGGTACTTTCAGAGTACTTTGTCAATAGTTTCATTTTCAACACTTTATAATCAAAGATCTGGTTTTACAGGATCAATGATCCAACAACTGGATTCCAGACACATGAAACCCAGGAGGAAATGATTCTCCGAGGTAACAACGCCATTTATGTTTGATGAGACGAAGTGGTCGATGGTCCAGACGTGTCTGATGTGATGTTTTGAATCCTTTCTGTGTTACCCAGCTAACTTCTATTACTTGTGTAAACCAGCTGAAACCATTATTTTGATTCTGAGGACCAGATCAGAAACCGTATTTGTGTTGGCAGCAGGAGGATAACCTCTAATGATTCTCATCTGTCACTGTCACAAAGTGACATCGGGATGATTTAACATGGTTGTCAGCAAAAGTTTGTTGTTATTTTTGTCAAGTTAATCATAAATCGTTATTTCCTCTTTTTGATGTCAAACCAGGAAGTGCTCCTTGTCAACACGAGGTGTCTAATGGCCTCCTTCACCTCCTGCCCCTGCATCGAGCTAACAGCTAACAGACCACCCAGTCGCGTTATCGAACCTCTTCTAGGGACCCCCTCAGCAGCAGAAACAGGAATATGAACAGAAATGTCACATAATCCACTTCCTGTGGTCACAACTGAACAACATGATCACGCGTCTCATGTTAGCAGAGAAATACGTTAGCGCTGAATGAATCTGATAGCACACCCAGCCTTCAACAGAATGAATAGAATGGGCCTGAACACACACACACACACACACACACACACACACACACACACACACACACACACACACACACACACACACACACACACACACACAGCAGAAACAGGCTCTGTGTCCCAGCCGAGTAATCATGTGTAACAACATGTGTTAAGTGTGTTTGCTAAGGTCATTAGTGTTCACAATATGTAAACTGATCAGCAGGCTTCTCAACTTACATGAAAATGAATATGCGTCACACAAACTCTCTCATGTGACATGTCGGCCCTCCCCTCGTCTGTCTGCTTTTCATTTCGCCTTGAGCCCTCTCCTAGCTGTGTTTTTTCACAGACGTACCCAGTAACCTCTGTCGGTGTGTGTATTTCCTTCCATATGCATGCGTGTGTGTGTGTATATGTGCTGAATATGGCTGCGCACGCATGAAAAGTGTGTGACCGTGTGTGTTTCTCTTGTAGACCAAGAGCAATTCTGTGCTGCTTTAAACTGAGCAGTGGGCTGTTTCAGGCTGCGGTCTAAGTTCAATAAGCCAGGTTTGACATATGCCAGCGTTCTGTACAAACACTGTCCAGTGGTTGGATCTGCACTCTAACCCTGCTATTACGACTGGTGTGTGTACGTGTGTGTGTGTGTGTGTGTGTGTGTGTGTGTGTGTGTGTGTGTTCCCTTTACAGAATGAGCAAAAGGAAGAGAGAAGAGAATAAAAAAAGAACAAGATGGAACTAAGAAAAATAGAGTAAAAAAAACAAAACAAAAAAGGAATCCACTAAGGAGATCATGATTGTAGCCCAGACCTAAAAATGTTCAAATGTTCTCCTAAAATCATCTGTAGGGAAAGCAAAGATAGGGCAAGACAAGTATAAAGTAACGTTAGCGTGGCCAGCAGGTGGCCCAATACGTCTGTCAGCTCCTCACAGGTAGGTGGAGGTTAGCGACACAACGCTGCGTCTACTCAGGGTGAAGTCTGCACCAGACACCAGTCAGAAAACACTATGGTCTCAGGTGGGTCCTGAACTATCCTCTCCAACACCCTGACAGCCCGAAATGTTATATCTTACATCTTGATATACTGTGTAATTAAATTCCCCCAATGGAAAATGTGAATTGATTTGGTGGTCTAAGAAAACAGCCACGTTGTTAATCCAGAGAATGAGCCGTACTATTTTGTAATTGCCAACTGAACGGCCACCAGATAATGTGTGGCTTCCTCATCCTCACAGTTAGCGGTTCCTATCGCCCGACCTGCCGGCCCCTCCATCCGTCCACTGGACCTCTCCCTTCCAACAGACTGTTTGTCTAACAAACCTCCAGCCTCCGTCCAAACACGGCAGCCAGCCTCGCTCTCACGTCTCACTCACTGACTCCTAAGACATCGGCCGCGCTCTGTTTTTGCTGTGGTTCTCCTATAAAGAAATTTTAAAGTGTCAGCCTGCCTGTCTGCCAGCTTGCTGCTCCCATAAAGACGTAGGAACAAGGGACCAATCTCATTAGGGGAAGATTAGGCCAAATCTGTTAGCTGTCCCAGTGCCACTGCCGCCGCAGCTGCAGAGCTACGACGAAGGGCAATGACACTATTGTACTATTGCATAACTAACATAGACGCAAACACACTTACTTTCCATACAATGCGCTGTTATGAGAAACTAATCACTGTTGTCATTGGCTCGGAGTGGGAGAGTTAGCGGCGGCCTGACTAAGTGTGTGATGCCTTTTTTCTACTGTATGGTCCAAGCCCACAAATAACTCCCGAAACACCCAAGAGAGATGAGTAACACCCCGAAGACAGAACCCAAACAGCTAAAATGTTATGAGAGGGAGAGGGAAAAAAAAGCAACGAGTGAGTAAGAGGCAGAGCTAGAGAGGGATGGAGGGAGAAAAGGGAACACGTGAGAAGGTTAAATGTAACAGAGGGTTTATTGTTTGCGGTTCTTTGGGGAGGGATTGAAGTGAACTAAGGAGGCAAAGGCAGCAGAACGATGGGAGGAGACAAGTAGGGGTGGGGGGAGACAGTGGGAACAGAGTGTTGGCAGCGGCCAGAACGTGAGGTAGGCCTGTTCATAAACCTGCAGCCCAGAGCCTCCATATAAGCAGCACTAGCATCAGACTAATGCTGCAGAGGACGCAGCCAACACTGGAAACCAAACAGCTAATGCACCAGATTAAACACTGCAAGAGAGGAGGTCAGCCTCCACGCTCAGGTCACCCAGCACACACACACACACACACACACACACACACACACACACACGCATGGGCGACTGGTACCGTTTGCACAATCACTCTTGCACCACATGGAACCGCCACCAGGAGTCATTTTTAGTTCCTGCTGCGTTCAAGGTGAAATACAACTAATCTCAATTTGGGAATTTCCAGGTTTGGAGAAACCCCCCCCCCCCAACAAAACCTGCTTCATCTTGTCGGGTTTGACGTTCATATCGCTAAAGATCCAAGCAGAGGAGGAAGTGAATATCAGTGAATATCAGTGTGTCCACGCCCACACAGACACACACACACACACACACACACACACACACATGCCACGTCCAATAGTAAATGACTTTCTGCAGCGTTCGCTGTCATCGATCACGGCGGATGACGCCATGACTGTGACGTCCAATCCAAACACCAAAGCCCAACTACTTTCAGATAACTTTGCCTGAGTTGAATTTCAAATTCCTGATGTGTTTCTTGACGTGAGGATTTCGGGGGCCGGAGCTCGGCCCAAACGAACTTCCGATAAGAAGACGAACGCTCCTGCCTGTTGAACAAACAGCCTCGCTTTCGCCAAAAACTACAAACAGCTCAGCCAGAAGTGCAACAACTTAACATTAACATTAACATTAACATTAACAGCTGAATGATGTCACAGATGTGATGTCATGTCCTGGATCTGTGCTCGACTTTTGTCAAACAACTAATCGGGTTGAAGCTCTTGTTCTGCTATAAGATCAGTCTGCACAGTAAATATGGGACGCATCAACACACTTAAGCACATAACCCACGACCAGCAGATAAGAATCTGCATGGGGGCCAAGAGACCCCCCCACCACCTCGCGCTCTCTTGCACTCACTCCTTTTTCTTTGTCTTTGACAGACTTTAAGTAAATACCAGCAAACAAGCAATTATTTCTGGCAGCCTGGACCCCTTCTCTCTTCCAAGCGACATGGAGCAGAGGGAGAGGGAGTGGATGAAATCACCCTAACAGATGTATTTTAAATCAATATTGCATTATATGTATGAGCTTTCATTTATTCAAAAAAAGTAACACAGGGATCCAAACCCAAAAAAAAAAAAAGGTCCAGTGATGACTGCGGCCCTCCATTTGACGGAATAATTGCTTTTAATACATCAGGCTTTCTCATATTTTAATTTCCTTTTACCCCCTGCCTGTCCTTCTTCTGTGTTCCTCAAGGTCTGAGCAATCCCCCCGATGTTAAAATAATATCAGCGAAGGGAAAAAAAAAAAAATCAGGCGAGCTGTCAAACACGGAGTTTTAACACGAACCATCTGGTGGAGCGTTGGAGGTAAACAGGCGCAAACAGAACTGGGCCGGGAGGAAGAGGAGTGGTGGAAAGGGAGGCAGCCGAGGGAGGAGAAAAGAAGCAGAGATCTTCAGAGGGGAGATAAGCCGACTGTTACGGAGGAGGAGTTGGAGTAATGGGAGATAGTGCTTGGTAGGAAGTGGAGAATTTGGACGTGACAGAGGGGAAAGGTGGAAGCTGAAGAGGAGGAGGTGGAGAGACGGATGATCGCGAAGGGGGGAGTGGGTTGTAGAGGGTGACAAAGATGTAGTCTGGGAACAAATTAAGGTGTCGTAGTCAAGCCTTGACAGAAGGAGAGGAGGAGTGGGAGCCTCAAACGCTCCTCTGTGCTGTATCCATTATAACAGAGTACGGGATAATAGCAGGGCTTTATTCCAAAAAACAGTCGAATTTAAAAAGTTAGCTCAGAGCATTTCTAAAACATTTGCAATTAGTATGTACTAGACGGTTTAATTAGAATGTAAGAGCGCTAAGAGAAGTATGGGACGATGAGTCATTAGTGTCCTTGGGTTACTTTTCCTTAAGGAAAGGAATTAGTCTTAGCATGATGTAAATGTTCATTATATGATCTGTAAATGAAAAATAAGTTGAGATATTAAACCTCAGCTCTTGATTCGATCACTTTGAAAAAGGTTTTCTGTGTACTAAGTGTTAATGTCGTCTCATTCCTGCGTATTTAATCACAGACTGTGTGTGTGTGTGTGTGTGTGTGTGTGTGTGTGTGTGTGTGTGTGTGTGTGTGTGTGTGTGTGTGTGTGTGTGTGTGTGTGTGTGTGTGTGTGTGTGTGTGTGTGTGTGCAGATCAGCTTTCATTACAGACTTTACAACCCTCTCACGCTGCGTTTATGCGCAGCCTGAAAACTGGGACAACCGAGCGTTGGGTGAGCTCGGGTACAAACTTAAAGACAAAACATTTTTCTCTATATATTTTTTGCATAGTGACATGTCGATGTGAAACTTTTTGGTCGTTTCATTCAGTCAGGGTTAATTTTTTGTAATTATTGATCACCACAGTGTATGTAAATGAAAGTAATGGTTAGGGTTAGAGAAGGTAAACATTGCGGTTATGGCTGATGGCACCGTGTGGAGTGTTTGGCCAGGGGTAGCGCTACAGAACAATGCTTTTACTAATGGGTCCTCTTTTTGTTTGTATTGTGCATGCCTGGGCAAGCACAAGGGCAATGCAATCCACAGTCTGCCAGCAGTTTCACACTATTCCGCACATCCTTGGCAGCAAAAACACACAAAGAAAGGTAGCAATGTGCCAACAAAGGCAATGCAAAAGAAGAGTGCTATCTCGCACACGGGGATGTTAGCAAACAATGTGCAGCTTTAAAAGAAAAGGGGCAAGAATTACTTTGGGTGACAATGAACTCAAACTTTGAGAGAACTCTGCAGGTCACCTGGAAGGTATGGTCTGAGTTCTGTGAGACCTTCAGGTCAGGTAAGAACAAATGGAGGCTTTTAGAGGATTCTTCATTGGTCTGCATAAAGAAGGTCTCCAACACAATGCATGCATTCACCCACCAGAGCTTACATTAAGCCTTGTTCAATGGTAAAGAGCACACACTACTTCCTGCTTTGACCATGAACTTCTCTGGTAATGCATGATCAGAATCTTACAATCAAAACGCAGTCTTGAGTCTGTCTAAAGCTTAATTTTGGTTGTTTTTTTAAACTTTATAATGTGTGTGAGGATGAATTTATAACAAAGAGTCACATGATTCAGGCTGGAGCCCAGACTTTAAACAAATATTAGCATCATGGAATCTTACCTGGTGTGGGGACAGCAGGGATGGAGCAGCAATAACATGGAAGGAGGAAAAAAGAAAAGAGTTGATTAGCATTATTATTTTTAAAAAACCTCTTCTGTCTAACACTGTACACAGGCAAAATATGACCTGATTGACAGAAAACAGTTGAACAGACATTTCTGATGTCCAGAGGGTGGATCCTAAAGGCTGCTGAGAGCTGATGACGTGTAGTTTTAACACCTGAACAAATACTGGAGCCACTGTTATGAAACTGGGTGTATTATAATATAAAATGTATTTTAATTTTTACGAATACATGAAAAAAAAGGAATTTTCAATTAGTTATCAACAAAGATTTGGTGAATTTTAGGTGCTAACTGAATGAAGAACACAGTAACTATTGCCCTTATCAGGATATTAACCTGTTTGGTTCCATTTCTGAGTTGGGAAGTCATTGTTCAAAACTCCACACGGTTGCATGCTGTTGGTCATTAATGTGGGGACAATGATGGACACCCCGCTACAGAGATGTTGTTTTTTTGCCACTTATGTTCTGACTTGTTCTACTGCCTTTTCTCCACATATAGAGTCATTTTTCCAACTTGTTCCCCAACCGACAAAACACTAAAACCCTCACTTTTCACTGAGAGCATGTCACTGTGAGCTAGCCTGGCTACTTTTCTTTCTGACAGGGAAAATTCCAGCAGGTAACTGATTGAAATGTGTAGGTATTATCCGTGTTTGTGCGTTTACTTGACAGGAAACCAGGAGAAGGGTTACGTTAGTAGGGAACTTAATCAATGAACACTTCCTGTTTTTCCAGCGTTACAAAGAGGGTCGCAGCCCAGTGAGGCGCTCCCTCATGATGTCAGCGCCTCGGCCCCCTTCCCTCTCTCGTGGCGGTGGCATGGCCCCTGTCAGGTGACACGGGAGCTGATGAGGCCTGACAGAGGGTCAGCGACCTCACTTCCTACTCTAATTGGTCCTGGGTGATAAAGTGCCCCCCTGGGGCTCCGAGTGATGTGGGCTTGGTGGAGCAGGGAGGAGTTAGAGGGGGTGGAGTGGGGTGACTACCGGGGGTCCAGTAAGGTCTCTAACTCAAGCATTTGGTAATGCACTAATTAATTTTAAGAGTTCAACGTCCCCTCGCCGGCTCTTAGTAGAAACAGATGTTAGGCTGACGGGGGAGGGGAGACGGGGGGTGGTGGTGGGTGATGGGGCAGATACAGATCTCCAGAAAGGAATAGAGAGAATAACAGAGCGTTTGCCCCCCGCCCCCCCCCCCCTGACAGGTGAAGCGGATGACAGTGCAATTTCACACATGGCTGCACGAACGACAGATTCTTCACTGTTAGCGAGGACGAGGACAACAGATCCTCCTGAGCAGCGGCACGCGTGTCGCCGAACACGCACACACGGAACTCAGCAGATCCCATTCTGTTAACACAATGAGATAGAGCGGTGTGTGTAAATACAGGTGTGTGTGTGTGTGTGTGTGTGTGTGTGTGTGTGTGTGTGTGTGTGTGTGTGTGTGTGTCAAACACAGTCTGCCTGAGTGTGTTCCTCTAATAGAGACACAGGGACAATGTGGAGGGGTGGGGTGAGTGTGTGTGTGTGTGTGTGTGTGTGTGTGTGTGTGTGTGTGTGTGTGTGTGTGTGTGTGTGTGTGTGTACTAGAAATAGTGACACACAACATTCAAATGTTAAGTTGTCAGCAGTGCGTGCAGGATAGCAGGAGCGAGTTCGGACTAATGTGTCGGGGGATCTGGAAGTGATCTGTGGCCCTGACATAAAAGCAGGGTGGGGGCCTGTGTGTGTGTGTGTGTGTGTGTGTGTGTGTGTGTTTGTGTGTGTGGTTGTTTAAGGGGGTAAGTGAGGGTAGGGAGGTCCAGGGAGGCCCAGTTGTTGTAACCTCTGACCTTTCGGCACGCTCCAGGGCCTCCCAGAAGCCACTTCAAATGCCTCCTATTCTAGACCCCCCACCCACCCCCATGCCACAGAGAAAGAAAAAGAGAGAGGAGGGCGAGTCTCAGCTGTCATCGCCGTCACGGAGACGCGTAGAGACGGAAACCTACTTACAAAAGGACACAATATTTGTTTCTGTATCTGTGGACAAACGGATGCTTCGACGGCAACTTCATCTTCAGAAAATAAGTTAAAAATTATTGATCGCAGATTGAAAGAACTGGAAATTTAAAAAAAAAAGGTTTTGAAACTTGAAAAATATTGATTATAAATGCTAAATAAATATATTTTAAAAATAAGAAATGTACTTTAATAATCATTTTTCCACTCACAACCTATGTGTATATATACATATATACAGTGTGTGTCTGTGTGTGTGTGTGTGTGTGCGTGCGTGTCTCTGTGTGTGAGCAAAGGCCTTGCCTCCCAATGAGCAGCTTATAAAGAGGACAGTGCCTTGCTCAAGGGCACTACAACTGAGGAGGTTTATGGATGTAGAGAAAGAGGACATGAAGGTAGTTGGTGTGAGAGAAGAGGATGCAGAAGACAGGGTCAGATGGAGGCAGCTGATTCGCTGTGGCGACCCCTGAAGGGAAAAGCTGAAAGGAAAAGAAGGCCTTGCTCAAGGGCACCTTGGCAGTCGTCATGAGGTGAACTGTCAGTTCACACTCAAAACATGGGCCTTGAACCAGCCTCCTTCTGGTCCCCAGACCAAGACCCAGTGGACTAAGCTACTCCTTATAACTATAGAGCATTAAGAAAAAAGGTATCCAAAGGGAAAAGTTGTGAGTTTCTCTTCTGTAATCTGCTGAACGTCACCGAACATAAAACAAGTCCTGATGAGTATGGGTTTGATCCACAGACGGCCGTGAATCCATGGACCACTGTGGGAACATGGACAGTGGTCAGACTCTACTTTTAGTCACACCACCTCCTCCTTTCTACACGTCTAGGTGTGTACTACACAAGAACACACTTTTATCCCTTTAGCATGACATGTTTGGTGTAATCGGAACATTTTGGCTCTTGACCCGCAGGTTGTCAGCGGCTTGAGGCCGACCACCTGAAACCCTCCTGCCTCGCTCGTTCACTGAGGTCACAATCCACATCAGAGTTCTCTGCTTTATCTCTTTTCTTCATCTACCTCCAAATTTCTTTTCACTCCTCGCTCTTGGATTTCCTCGCAGTCCGGCACCCCCACCCCGACCCCCACCCCCGCCCCAACAACTGAAAGCCTCTCCTGCCCCCTCTCCTCCTCGCTGCCCTGCAGAGCAGTGGAAGTCAGACAGCACACTCCCGTCTCGGTGTCTTTCTCTTCCCCGTCCGCCTTAGCGTGTGTGGTCTGATTAGTCAGGCCCCTGCGGTTTAGCTCCCACAGAGCGAGAACGGGGTGAGGTGGGCGAGTGGGTGGGGAGGCATTTCGATGAGGGTGATGTGCCAGCGTGAGGAAACGCAATATCATCCCTGAGCTGTCAACCTTCAGGGTAGAAAAAAAGAGCCGAAGCGCCCGTGTCACGCCAAGACCGTCCAGCCTCAGTTGATCCCCCGATTCTTCTCATAGCCCCACGGCTATTTCTGACCCATGTGAAAACCACATGACACTGGACGCCAATCTGTCATCAATCTTCCTGACGGATCGCAGCCGTGTGCACAACAGACACACACACAGCTTATACAAACATATGCATCAGTATACAATACTGCTAGTGTGTATAATATTGATCCACGGCACCAGGGAATTCCCTTCCATCTTCAGCCAGTAGCACCAGCTTCCAAGAGACTGAGGGCGGGTTGCTCCTTTGCTTTGGCCGTGTCATCAGGCTGCAACCGCTCTGGCCAGGACGAGTCTTCCTGGGTCTCCACCGGCTCAGAGGAGCAACACAGGGGGGGAAACAGGAGGAGGAAGCCTGAGTAGTGTCATACCTCTACTCACCCAAGTACACACCAACATCAGGTGTCTGTCACCCCATAATAGAACACTCACAGGTCGCATTGGAATTGTGTAGATTTGCATCGTGCCTGAAAAGCACCTTGTCAAACTCTGAGATGTCTCTGACTCACTTTATAGACAGACGGTACATGTCCATAAAGTAGTAGAAACTAAGTCCACCTCCTCCAGCTTCAGCAAGAACGCTGCTTTCGCACTGTTCGCAGGTCATGATGGTATGTTTTATATAATGATATATCAGTTAGAGGACCGAATTTGTACTTTTAGAGTAAAATACAGTGTATTTAATACTTTTGTCCTTCCAGGCAAACCATGGTTTGGAGTCATTCTTTCACCACTAATGAAAACAATGAAGGCAGGAAAAGATTAAAGGAGGGAAAGAAAATCTTGCCAAACACCTACTAGGCTGTGCTCCTGTCCACAACATGAAAAGCACTTCAGCCAGAGCGTAAAAACACATGATGCAGATCATTGCTTTAGCATGACTGCTAGCAGAGCTGGGCTATGAAGGGAAAAAGAGAAGGGGAAGAGATCTCTGTTGACAGGGTTTGATCACAGCGCTGCTATTAGCTGTGGCAGGAGCCGCTGAGAGACTCTAAGCAGATACACAAAGAAGTGGTGTGGTTGTACCGAGAGGGAGGTGAAAACATTACTTTAGTGTCACATCAGCAATGTGCTGCAAATGCATCGCAAACAACTACTGGTCATACTGGTGTTCACAACTGGTAATGTTCCCCCAACTGGGGCAATCTGGGCTCCACACTCGACCGATCGAGCCTCCCAAGACACTCGTGTTCTATCATTCCAGTACTCTGCATAGAAGGGACACACACACACACACACACACACACACACACACACACACACACACACACACACACACACACTGGAAGTCTCGCTCTCTTTTGTGCAGCAAAACGCAGGAAAGGCCTCATCTTTCACTCATTAAGTCTTGGCCGGTTCCATTCCCCTTTCGTTAGCATCTCGCTGCTTTCTGAGCGCCTGAATGCTTAACACATGCGCTACGTGCACACTCATGATAATGCAAGGCAGTCTTGGGTGGAGGTATGTTGCTATGCATGCATTAAACATTTAGGGTCTGGAATATGCTGATGCAGGCTGGATGAGATTAGGAGGAAGCGGGGCTGCAGCTACCACCTCCAGATCCTCCGTTTCTCCACGAACACAGACCCTGGAGAACATCCCAGTGACCTATAATGACAGACACCATGAATTCTGGAGTCAATGAGCCCAACAAATGTTAACAATGAAAGCCCCTCTCCCCATCACCCCCTTTTAGCCCCCAACCGCCGGTACCATTGTAGTAATTAGTATAATGAATGTGGTTTTGCTGGTAGGTAATCACATACTGTATGGTGCTGCCCCCTCTCCCCACATACAGGCGCTGGGATGAATGCTTTGGTTTCATTACAGTCCTCCCCTCCCAAAAAAGAAAAAAATCCACTCACTCCCACTTGCTTTCCCTCTCTCTTTCTTTTCCTCGCGAGCTTGCATCCTAACTCCTACACCCTTCCTTTCCGCTCCGTTCAAATCTAAACAAAAGACACATCTGGTCCGTCTCTTAGCCCCCTCTTCTTCCCCCTTGCTTTCTTTCTCTTTAACTCCCTCCTTGTTTTTACTCGCAGACTTTTTCAACTGTTTCTCTCGGCGTAAGAGCAGCACTTTGTTGGTGGGACCAGCCGGGTGAAAGAGCTTTGTTCAAGGGTCAAGCACACGACTTCAGACTGTCACTGCAGTCCAACTGGCTGTGAAAGACGACCACTGTATCCCACAACCTCATGTACACAAACTTCCAACCAACTGTACATTAATCTCTGGGTAGAGTCCTCCAGCAGTGGAGGCGCCCATCAGCAGCAGCAGCAGATCCCAAACCTCTTCATCTGATGTGGCCCAGTCTGTCAGGTGAGACACGCCTCATCAACACGTCTCTGTTCATCCAGATGAGCTCACTGGAATGGATTCGAAACACCAACGGGGGGGCACTCAAGAAAATGCTCATCGGTTTGTTGTTAGATTTTTTTGAAGGCTTCCATTATTTAATCATCATTTTTGGCTTTTTCCAACCAACAATTTATCAGGTTTAGCATTTTTCACTGTTTGTCCATGAGGGGCGCTGTGGTGCCGCCCCCTCCACCAAATATATAATGAACAGCTAATGGTACAGTGCAAAAAATGTAATCCCATTTTATTGTTTCCTGTTAGCTCTTAATGGGTGGATTTTTCTGTCAACATAAATTTCCTGCTTTGTTTCTGGAGGTGCTATAGGCTACAGAATGGCTCGAAGCTGCTCTCTGATTGGTTGCTTCACATTTTCCATGGGACACAGCCCAGACCCTCCCACATTTTTTGGCAGTGAGTTGGAGTTGGTTTTTTGTGTTGACGATCTAATGTGATTGGACCAAATAAATCTTATTACTGGCTGACGTCTGCGAACGGCTGAGTCTTCAATCTGAGATGTTAAATTGTTCTATTTTCTTTTAAATCATTCACTTTTAGCAAACTAACTATTTCCACCACTGATGTGGTTTGTTCACATAATTATTTAAGCTGTTTATCTGTTAGTAAAAACTTTACCTCTGTTTTAAATGCTGATCCATTTATTTTGGTTAACTACTTTGGCTAACTTGCCAAACAACTCGCACTAGCATGTGTTCAATTCAACACAAACAGCCAATATAAGATCAATATATGGCAATGATTCCTATATCAATTCATAATAACATTTTCTTTTGCGATAATAGTTAACATTTCCACCCTGCTCCTGTCAGAAGTATATATTCTGTAGAACATTATGAAAGAAACGGATCTTTATAAACGTCATTTCATTAAAAAACCTGCTGCACCAGCCGAAGTGTAACTTCACGTGTAGTTATATCTGTTTGAACTGTGACACAAGAACTGGGAACACATTGCTGCTCAAATTTAAATTATTGATCGTGTTCTCCACAGATAAGCTCCTGATGTGCAGCGCCGGCCCCGGGCCCCCGGGGGGAGTCTCCGGTGTCCAGCGGGTCAAATGGACGCCTGCGTTTGCAAGAACGAGTTCATGACGGCTTTTGCACCTGTGTGTCTGCTAACATGCACATATTGTGCGTGTTAGTGTGTTAGTGTGTGTGTGTTTGTGTGTGTGTGTGTGTGTGTGTGTGTGTGCAGCCTCCAACCCTTCATCCACATCATCACACCTTCCACACAGCTGAATATGAAACTCATTTCAAGGTTCACTTCTAGAACTATCTATCTGCGGGTCATGCGGGTCACCTTGACAGCTTCACATCTGGACCCAAGGTGTTATTGAACGCCATTCTTTTTTCCACACTTTTCCTTTTACCCATTTTCTTAACCTCATATCTCACCCTTTTTCACTCTCTTCTCAGCTCCATTTCTCTTGATTTCTCCCTCCCTCCTCTCAGTTTTATATGGAAAAACATTCCTGGTGTTCTACTCGGCTCCAGTGAAACCTGGTGCTTATTTTCAGTGCCCTAAATTGATAGCAAATGTGAGGACAGATCCCTCCTCTGGTCCCCCCCACCCCACCCTTCTCCCCAGCACCAGCACCGGCACCTCCTCCTCCATTTTTGGCATTAACAGTGTGGATACGTGGAACATTTTTGTGACCATATTGAACCCTGGGGTTTAATGTTTTTGAAGGTGTTCCCCTTTATATTCCACGGCATGTGTTTTTGTTGAATTTCTGAGGGAGAGAAAGTCCACAGCCTGAGAGTCTCGTTGAGAGCCGGACTGAGTCATAGACTTTATGTTTTTCAATAAGCCCCCCACTGCACCGTGGAAACCAAACCTGGTTAGCCTCAGCTGTCTTTAGCCATAATTCAACAATCTGCGTGTGTTTGTTTTCTCTCTTTTTGCCTCTTTCTCTCTCCCCTTTCACTCTCTTTCTCTGTAAGTGAAACCTCAACTGCTCCCTTCATTTTGATGCAGCCAACTGAGTTCTGCTGGACCAAAATGCCCTCTGTTGTTATGGACGAGTGCCATGGAGAGAAACTGAGCCTTGTGGATGGTCTCTCTCTCTCTCTCTCTCTCTCTCTCTGGGTGAAGCTTAGAATGGTTTTGATTAGAAAACAGGGGGGGTAGAAAACGAAGATGGCTCATTGTGAAGTCTGTTTTGGGTTTTTTTTTTGGTTTCAAAATGCAAACCTTTTGGAGTTTGCGGCCGTAGGTGTAGCCTGCGGCTCTCACGCAAACTCAACCTTACAACTGTTACACCTACAGTCGCTTTCTTTGGTTCATCATGTGTACAGATTATACACACATTTCGCTTTACGTTAGCTCCCTGGTAAACAGAGTAGCGCACAAGACATGGTGTGTTTTAATAGTCACAATGAGTCATTTGTTCATCGGCCAATCATATGGCGACACTAACTCATATCCTCAGTTAAAAAGCGAAATTCAATAGAGTTCTTCTGGTTAAGTTCGAGCCCATGCTGGAACAAGCAATTACTATAATAAATATTTATGGTCACCCAGAGGCAGCCTTAAAGCTCGTAAACTCAGCACTGACATATTATCACTGATGTCGATATGCTAAATTTGCTAGCACCCACCCCATGCAGCAGGTACATTCTCATTCATGTGCAGTTGTGTTTCTGGTCATCTGGTGGATCCACTTCCAACATCCAATTTCCTCACTTTCTGGTTTTCCACAAAGTCCTGAGGGGGAATGTCGGGCTCTGGAGCTGCTCCAGTACCTTCATCTAGTTGTCGTTAATTATGTGTGTCTGCTGTTTGGTGCTGAGCGCGTACAGTTGGTTTTAAGAGTTTTTGTGTAGTAAACAGTTCCTTGTTGTAAAATGATTCTTCGATAGTGGTGAAAGCGAATTAAAACAGAAGGTTTGGAGCGTTAAACAAAAGGAAGGAGCTGAAAGAGTGTAAGGATCCTCTGCAGCCTGATTCCCCGTGCACACAGGAGGTGATGTGGCTCGTTTTTGATGCACAAATATTGATTCCATCCACTTTAGATCTGTTTATGACCACCTGAGAAGACAGTCAGACGTTTTTGTTGGGATATTTTTCGAGCCACATTCCCTTCCCAGCTTTGGGTTGCTCCTGGGCCCAGCAGGAGGATGGTGGTCGGCTAGCTGGTGGTTGTTGAGCTCTCTGCACGGATGGAGAGCCAGGCCTGCCTGTTTGTATTGGCCAATTTTCAGCATTCCACATGTCTTTGTGATTTTCAGCTCCCTGACCTCAGGAGACCCTCCAAGCTACTGTAAGTTAGACTCACACCAGAAGCACAGACGGATCGGGGAAAGGACGGCGAAGCGAGATCGGTGAGCGGCGCAGGTAATGACAAAGACAGGCCACTGCAACGCTGATCGTGAGAGCTGAGGATTCTGGGTAAAATCTGTCAAGTGAAAGCTGTCATCTTTATTATTTATAAAAGTTGTTCAAGTGTGTTAGTTTGCCCTATGGGAAAAAAAATTATATTGCAATAGCAAGTGAAGTAAATAGGTTATTATTTAAAATAGAGATTGCACATCTAATGATTGGGTGATGTATGGTGTGTCTGTACAGTCTAGGAAATAAGAATGAGTAAACAGCTACACCCTGTTGAAAACGCCCACAGGCGGTTTAAGTGGAATCAGTTGGCAGCAGACTAATGTTTGCATTGTTAGCAAGGCTCCCAATGAAAATTAAATTAGGTGCTAACAAAGTTAGAGGTGATAATGACAGTATCATGTTGACTCTCTGATCAGGTGGAGTCAACTCGCTCCAACTGCACCACTATCTGGGAATTACGTCTCCAGATGAAATACCCTCTAAACAAATATGACAACCCGTCCAAGGTTCTGAACGCAGTTCAGCGGCGATACGAGGCCACGGTGTCACGTCATGTCAGCGCAGCGATGTCAGGGTCACCTCGACCCCGCTGCATCCCTTTGAACACCCCAACGGGTTCATCGCAACGACGACGAGGTCAACGAAAAGATTCAGACAAAGTTTAAAAAAAAAAAAAAAAAAAATTAGACGGGACATGCAAACCATAAAGAGGAGGCGTACAGACGATTAGGGTGAGAGATGGGAGTAAGGAGGCTGTTCGTAGCCAAATTAAAGAGCAGGTAATGCCTGGGAGCTGATTTAAACAGGATTTACCTGTTGCTGTCCTGAGGTGACTCACTCCTCTCATTTACCCAACACCGCTGCAGGGCCCAAACTCCCAAAGACCGCGTTACTTAAGGTGACGACAAGCAAGACATTCTGCAGATGTATATATGTGTGTGTGTGTGTGTGTGTGTGTGTGTGCATGCACACTCTGCAACTTCATAACGTCCGAATCTCTTCACTCCTTCACTGAATTATCTGACACCATTACATGAAATGAGCGTTTCACAAACTCCCCATAAATATAAAGTACTCTTTTTTTTTTTTTTTTATATTCTCAAACACGCACGTTAGCGTCCAACTCTAACAGAGAGATCTCTGTCACTGCAAAAAAAAAAGAAAAGAAAAAAAAAAGAACTGAAAGCACCTCGTGGTGCATCTGTTCGCCCGCAGCTGTCCTGCTATATGATGAGTCAGTCAATAAAATAATAAAAGTGTGATCTGTAACAAACAAATCAAGATGTCGTAAATCCTCGAAGAAAAACACCGGGGTGACAGAGGGAGAGGAGACAGAAGGGGAATTTTCCTAGCGTACTGTATGTCATGGCCGCCCCGAGGTACACAAGTCTTTTTGAATTGACGTGGTGTAACACAGGCCTCAACGCAGAAACAGATGCAGAACACACTCATTAGTGGGTCATGGTGGGATGTCACCCAGCAGTTACTAAACCCATTATTCCAAAAAACCAAAAACAATAACTGCCAGCCGCAGTCGACAAAGCATGGGAAACGATTCCGTCGCCCCCGCCGGTACCTCCAAACTGTCTCCCGTAGCCAAAATCACTCGTTCATCCACCCTTTTGCCCTGAGGGTGTGTGTGTGTGTGTGTGTGTGTGTGTGTGTGTGTGTGTGTGTGTGTGTGTGTGTGTGTGTGTGTCAGGATGGTTTACACACTTCAAAACTAACAGGAGTCTCGTTGCAAAAGAGACAGAAACGGATGAGGGTTCGGACGGGACGGAAGGGGGAACGAGGAGGGACGGAGGCAACGGCAAGGTATGCGAGACGGAGGGAAAGACAGGGGGGGGGGAGAAGGGAGGGAGAGGAGAGCGAGAGAGTGAAAGTTGTCTCAAAACGACAATAATAAAAGGCCTCTGTGCCACCCAGAAACCACATCAAGACCGCTGTAATGACAGGCTGTACGGAGCACATGTCCAACTGGGTGAGGGATGGTGTGTGCACTGGTGTGTGATGAAAGCGCGCCCTTCTGTCAGTGCTAAAAAAAATGGCTTCGTTAGCCGGGTGATATTATTCTGAGCAGGGACACATGCACAATACATCATAAACCACACAGCAACACTCCACAGGCACGGGCTACACACAGCCTTTCATTTAGATTACACACTTCTCTCCACTCGCTCAGGCAGTATCAGTGTGTGTGTGTGTGTGTGTGTGTGTTTTACTGGTCATACCCAAATTACACACATAGAAAGTCAAACTGGATTTGTAAGCCCCCCTCCCCCCCTTTTTACAACTGTGACCACTTAAAAATGAAGCAATATTTATTCTCAGAAAGAAGAAAGTAGTGATCTATTATGGCTTCACCTCTTCTAATTTAATTCTACGTCTTTGAAAAGTTAACCGCATTAATGGGGGACGACGTGAAGTAACCTGGCCACCAGGAAAGGCTCAAAATGAGCTGATTTACATTAGATGCACGCTAAGAAAGAAAAAGTTCATATAAAATCAATAAATAAAATCAGATTGGATTCCAAAAGTCTGTTAAGGGATCTCTCCTGTGGAAGGGAGGTGTGTAAATAAAGTTTAGTTTTTATGTAAGAAGACCAATCCGCAGAATTAATTCCAACTTCTGGTTATGGAAAAAGGAAGAAGAAGAAGAAGAAGAAAAAAAAATAGACACGACAAAAGCCAGAAGGTTTCATAAAAAAATACGCAACAGTTTTTGCCTGAAGGTTCTGGAAACAGAATGTGACATAAGTACGGAACTAATTCCGTTTCTATTCATCAACATATTTTAAATACTGCTCTGTTCCCCACTGGATTTGTTGTGTAATCTTTTAAATCCAAGTAGTTTTAAATGCAAGCATGCTGTAGAAAAAGCAATCGGAGGGGAAGGCTGATGCGTCCTGACTCTTACAGGACAGGTTATGATCTTCTTGACAAGATAAAATCACTTTGCAGTTGCAGCGCTCTCGGTTCCTGCTTGTCAATCGTTTTTGACGCGCAGCAGTCGGAACATATTTGTTCCATCGCTCATTCATTTTTATAAACAGTCAGACCGGTGACAGCACATCCAGTTCGGGGCAGCGGTCTGGATGAGTAACCAGCGTTACGCAGCAACATCTATGTGAAGTTTGCCAGCATTAAGCCACCATTAGCTGCTAGCTGTTCCAAACAGGCGTAAGCCTGCAAGCAGGCAGACAAACTTCAAGCTCTCTCAAGAATGTGTTTCCTCTTCACAAAAAGCCAGAAACAATGTGCCACTTTTTTTAAAAGATGAATATCACTGCTGGGTGCGATTCCACATCTGTCAACGACGACACAAAACGACGATGACAAGTCAGTGTCCGCAATCTTGATTTATGATTACCGTGATGGCAGGGATTTTCCATCAGCTCTCACATTCGAGCTGCGGTCGTGACATCACTAGCGGGCATGAAGTCAAACGTTTGTCGTGCGTGACAATTCCTGGCTATAGAGAGCGACTACATATCTGTTTTCCAACTTAATGGGTTGTGTGGGGGTTAGTTTTGGTTTGTTTTAATGTAGATGATTACTGTGACTAGACAACACCCCGTGACAAAATCAACACGCAATATTTGGTTTCCCTGAGGAAAGAAGGCGTTCAAAGTCTCACAGCTTTATCTTCTAAAGTGAATGATTAGCAGTCTTCAGGCTATTCACAAACTTTAAATTGGTAAGAAGCCAGAATCGCTCACAGCCAGAGATGGTTCAAAATTAATACGCAAATCACACAATGTTTCATGTCTGGATGTATCCTTTAAATTGTCAGTACCAGATATGTTCTCCAAAGCTGCATTCTGAATCATTGAACTGATCCAAATTTTCATCAGATAAAAGCGGAACGGAAGTGGAAACGTCCAAATAAAAAAAACTGTTGGTTTTGGCTCCATGAAACGTTGATGATCTGTCAACATCGTTTTCCTGTTGAGGTGGAAGAAGCATCAGGTTAGCATTCTAGCTGAAGCAACTGGTGCAAACAGGTCAAAGATGAAACTAAAAAGCAAAATGAAGTCAGGTGTTTTGGTCGTGTTTTGGTGCAGCCGGCGTTTACACGCCGCTGCACAAACAAGCAGATGAAACAGGAGCTGCAAATGAACGAAGACAAGAAACAGTTGAAATATTTTCCAAGTAAAATGCGAGCAGGTCCAAAGAAATCAGTAAAGTTTCACCTTTGAGTGTAAAAAACTTTGTGTGTGTTTGTGTGTGTGTGTGTGTGTGTGTGTAGGACACGACTGTTTACCAGAACAGACATCGACAAAGAATGCCAGACAGCCAATGGAGCAATGGAGGGACCTGAGCCCAGGACAGAAAATTCTGTTCTTTTTCTCAAACACCTTGTAGGGGAAAAGAAAAAAGCCTGACCACAAAAGAGGCTCTGTGCTCGAGGCTATTTCAGTTGAGAGTTCCAGCCAGGACAGATCTACTGAGAGCGCGAGGCGAGATGGAAAAGAGAAGAAAACGGAGCTTTATTTGGTTAACAACTTCCACCAATCGGTACCAAAGGGAAGGACGTGTGTAACTTGTTTGTTTTGCATTAGGGATATAAAATATATAAGGATTACTTCATCACACATCTAACGCTCGATGAAAAGGATACGCTTGAATGCGTCGCGGGGAAAGGAACTATGTCTCTTTGTATGTTGGGTTAAAAAAATTTAAAAAAAAGCGTCAGAAAGTCAGCCTCCGTCAGCATCAATCAATCAGCAGCCATTCAAACCGATCTGGCAGCGAGATGAATGAACCCAAACACTCCATCATAATCACCATTAATGTTCCCATTCAGCCATTATTCTGAGCTACAAAGTTCATGATAAATGAAGAGTTGGTCGACTACTGCACCCCATGTATTAATTAATCCTGCTAACAATATCATCATAAACCAATTTATTCTACCTCTAATGTAATAATACTACTAAAGAGGACTTTATATAGATAAAACATGAAGCACATCCTTGGAATTTATCCGTATTTGCTGCTGAGTCAAACCGGGACAATCAGGAATCTTATCATAAGGATTTCCTTATGGAGCTGACAGGACGGTGGAGTTTTTTAATGCATACCCAGAGGAAATTTAAAAAAAAAAAAATCATTCAATCAGTCAGGAGGAAAATATTCTAAGCATGTATTAAAAACAAAATATTTGTCTCTGGAGCCATCGTGTCCGTCCGTGTGTTTAGATCCTGGTGGAGTAAAATCAGCCTGGGTGGAGGCAGTGGGAATAATTGGACCTTTCCTGATACGTTTCAGTGTGAATACTGTCTTGTTAGGGTCCATTTTACAGCCAGGCCGAAAGGGAAAGTAGAGAATGAAGAGAGCAGAAACATAAATAAAAGGGCAGGCTGGGTGGGGGGGTGGGGGGCGGGGGGGGGAGAAGAACGCCTGGACCAGAGTTCTTCTCTGGGCCAAAACCGCAGATAAAAATCTCACAGCAAAATGAAGGCCAGATTGTTCTAATTCACTGCCATTTCAAGTGTTTTTGTTGCATTGTGGGGGGGGGGGGGGTGGGGGTGTGGCTAGAGCGGGACAGCGAGGACCCCCTATCCCCACCTCTTCACGCCCCACCCACACCCATTCAGATTTACTGCTCCTAAATTGTTTGCCCTCTGCTTTTTAATGGCCATCACATGATCATCAGCTCTTAAAATAAACAGCGAGGGCTAGGATTACCTTCTCTATCACCATCCCGCTGAAGCAGAACACTGTCAGGGCCCCCCCCCCCCAGGGGGGGGCCTCGCCGGACCCTTTTTTTTTTTTTTGTCTTTACATTAATTCCATGCGCGCTCCTCTGTGTGTTTGGGTTGCTGGAGGACAGCCTCACATCCAGGCTGAGCGGCAGAAGAATGGAAACTCAAGTAGGGTTCAGAGGCAGGGTGGTCCGTGTCTAATAATACACCACTCAAACGTTACCGCACGAGGGCCCGATAATGGAGTGGATGGGCTCCGCCGCCGCCGCCGAGCGGGGCATCAGACAGACCGAACGTACCCACTAATAAGCGTAATTGTAATTTCCAGCTTCTTAAACTTATAATTTCAATTAATTTGCCGTTCCTGAGAACAATGTCGATGAAATTTTAACATTAAACATCAATGGATTCGCAATTTTCTACTTTTGCGGCGACAGATTGCATCCAGTCGAGAACCAGTGACATGGACCCAGTTGGGGCCTGGTTTACCGACTCTGAGGCCCGAACACCCAACAGTCTAATCCCAGGTTCCCCGCATGCCACGGGACAGCTGGGTCGCATCAGTGTGTGTGTGTGTGTGTGTGTGTGTGTGTGTGTGTGTGTGTGTGTGTGTGTTCAGACTGAGAACATTGGCTTGCACAATGCGGTTGCATTTTTCTTCACGTGTGTTACGAGGCCCGAAGGCATCAGGTGTGAATGGGGTTCAGGTGCGGGGCGAATCCAGAGAGGACGCTCTCATGCTCGGCTGCAGACGGAGTGTGTTGTGGCTCGGCCACGCGTGCATGGAAGAACACACACACACACACACACACACACATGTAGGCAAACAACACCTAAAAACATAATTCACACACTTAAAGAGAGCCACTCGGGATGGAGGATTAATCTTTCAAGAGAGAAAACAGATGCAGCTCATGTTTCCGCATCGGTTAAGAGATCTAAAAAAAATATCGGGACGCTTCCGTATCGCAGTGTCGTTTGTGATTTTTTTAATTACTGTTTGCATGCAGAGATCGTTCATTGTTCCTTTTTACATTGTGTTTGAACCTGCGACAGCTAAATAACAGCGTTCGTCATCCATCCTCAGCCTTTACAGCCCAACATCAGCTGACACACTGAATCAGCAGCATCTAAAGACTGTGACACAATAATCACACGTGTCATTATAGCTATTGTATGCCCACTTTCTTTCCAACACACTCCCTCTGAGAAGTTTTCATGTCACAATCCCAAGAACTGACACAAATTCAATCAATCCCTGTCCAATCACGCAGCCCTCCTTGTTTTATTTATATCACAGCATAATCAAATCTCCAAATCTGATCAGTCATGGTTTTGCATCCTGAGGGTTTCTTCAGGAGTGTGTAAACCGGACCAGCTTGTACTCCTTTAGCCTCGTCGCTCCCTGCAGGCTACCCTTCAACCAGCACTGAGGGCAGCGACCGTAACCCATCCCATAACCCCGACTGAACAGCAGCTACAGGTGGATGCTTGGGTCGAGCACCAAGAGGTAGACATAGATCACCGGTGTGATCCAGTCCAAACTCCTGGACCTTCTCCAGGCGGTCCCTCCTCTATTTCAACTACATGATGGGGAACATGTATTGAAGGCAACAACCCCAATGGTCCAACTATAACCATAAAGACACTGTCTCTACCTGGCCTATCTACCCCTCTCTCTCTGTCTCTCTTTCTCTTGCCCTGTCCTTCTCTTCCCTTTATTTCTTTTCCACCCAACCGTCCAAAAGAGTCTGGGTCCTGCCCGGAGTTTCTTCCTCATCGAGGGAGTTTTTCCCCGCCACTGTCGCTTATGCTTGCTCTGGAGGGTTCAGTTGGGTTTCTCTGTCTGTTAAAGCGCTTTGAAATGTCTGTTGCCAAGATTAAGCACTATATTAATAAAACTTGATTGATTGAAGAACTGCATTGAACGTTTTTATCCTGATGGCTCTGTTAGAGCATTGAACCAAACATGTGACCGGTGTTGGTGGGACCTATCATGCAGCTCTAACGTTTGGGAAATTTGATTTGAGGTGATCAGATAATGATTACATGTGTGACCTATATACACATGTACATATATTTTCCGCACTATAAGGCGCACTGGACTATAAGGCGCACCTTCGATGACTGGCCTACTCTATAACATTTTCATATATAAGGCACACTGTTGGTTTTTGAGAAAATGAAAGGCTTTTAGGTACGACTTATAGTGCGGAATATACTGTAATATTAACTTAGTTCCATCCTCCCCCAATCACTGCATTACGGTCAAATGAGCAGGTTACACTTCACCACTTTAATATGTATGAGGGTTTCATCAGGTCCAGAGAAAAGAAATATAAAGAGGTGAAGGAGAAAAATGCTTCCCGATGCCAGTGTTTTATTTCAGACCTCACGCAGTGACGTCTGCAGGATGCCAGATAAGTGAAGGTGTAAATGCAGCGTCAGTGAAATCAGAAGGGTTCAAACCATTTTGTTTCCCTGCTCAGGAATCATCTGCATCACATGCTCTCCTGATTTCTGATATCTGAGCTTCCATCTCAAAGGGAAGCTTCTTAGAGGGTAAAACTCACGCGTAAGCCCCCAGACTAAACTAAGCCTAACACAATGTGTGAATACACGTTATGAGAAAATGTGCTCTAAAATTACAGTTTAACATTTTCATATGTCTCACTTGGTCCGCATCCAATGACAAGTGTTTTATATATCCACAGATAGTGTATCATAACGCCAAGAAAATGTAATATACTTCTTTTTTTTTTCTTTTTTTTTTCTCAAAGGAATATAAATTATTCCTTTGAAAGCCAAACTCACACCCTGTTTGTAAGACGTCTGATGTTGGCATGGCGTTAAACCCAAACAGCGACGGGTGATGCTGCTCTAGCGTGTTCCATAGGTTTCCCACTTGTATGTGTGGGGATGCCCTCTATAGAAACGACGGTGATCCCTGTGGATTCCTCTGGCGCGGGTCCGTGCTCCGGTTGCCCACACAGTCAGCGAGGCGGTCCAGCGCTACACGACCACTCGCCGTGCCAACCAGGCCACTCGCTGACACTGACTGGGTATCGTCCAGGAAAGGTACACAACGCAAGAAAAAGAACTGAAAAACAGCCTCTAGGGTTCACGGTAAGGCTTCTCCTCATCATCATCATCGTCGGTGTAGAAATAAACTAACAACGTTTAAATGTGCAAAGCTCAACTATAATACTGGACATGTGTTAATCTGATAAATAAAACCAAAACAAAGAAAAATTCACAAAATTCTTCTCCTGTAATCTGTTCCATATTTCTATTGCTCAACAGGGAGAGTGTGAAAACTGCGCTGGTTTTTTTCTTGGTTTTTTTTCTGTCTTTTAATGAAATTTATGCATCGAAGCTGCCAATAAGAATTCAAATGAGTCTGAAATTATAGAGGAGAGTTGAGCGCTGATAACTGACAGGTATAATGAGAACGTTACCATCCAGAACTGAGCCTGTGAAACGGAGCTGGCCGTCCAACGCGAGAAGCAAACAGATGGAAAAAGTGAGGAAACCTGTCAGGTAATTTGGCCTCTTTTTCTTTTCTTTTTTTTTTGAGCAGCAGGAGCCCAGAGTTTGGACGGACTTCTTGCCCTGGAGGGAGTCCTAAGGAGGTGAATAAAGCAGGAGGGGGTTGAATGAAGACGGATGAGCCACCACAAAGTAAAGAGAAGTGGCCAACGTCCAAATGAACTGTGACTGCTCTGCGAAAACAACAAAAAATGATGACGCCGACTGGAAGAAGTCTTTAAAAAAAAAAAAAAAGCTCCAGAAAGCAGCGCTGTAGTGATTATTTTCAAATCGTCCTTATGTAAGAGAGGAGATGTGAACTCCAGGAAGGACAAAAAACAACAGATCCTACAGTCTCTATTCTCTCCAGCAGCCTGTTCAAAGTGTAAATCCCTCTCTTCACGTCTTTTGTCCCCGCATGAGCGCCGCGTTCGCTTCTTCAGCTGCTTCGCGACACGCCGGCTTTTTTATTCATTTATCCGTTTTCCCCATTAAATGACAACATTTGCGCCGACAAAAAAAACGTGGAAGCAGCCGCATTTAGCACCCCCCACCCCCCACCCCCCAGCCCCCCAGGATGTCGGAGTGGGAGAAAGTTTTTCTGTTTTTATTTCCCTGATGATAGTGAAGTTCAGACGCCCATGTGCGCTCGCAGACACACACACACAAAAAAAAATGTTTTCGAGCAAGCTGCCAAAAATTTCTGAACTCGATGACAAATTAAATACATCAGAGGAGCTAATGAGACGACTCTGCCTGATTAAAAAGTTAGCGGAGACGCTACGTTCGCTGCTGAAATACGAAGGAGGATGAAGGATGGGTGAATCCTGCGCGTACCTTGCAAGTCGGTAGCTTTATTCCATATTGTGCCTACGGCTTTGGGAATGGGACGGCCACCCCTACGACCCCTTATATTCACTCTGTTATTCCAGGGAACAAAGGCAGGGCTCTGGAGGCCATGGGTGGATCCGTGAAAGGAAGAAAGGAGTCCTGTTCCTGGTTCCTGGGCTGAATGGAGGCCTTTCACACTGAGAGAGGCCTGTTTACTCTCCCTCAATAATGGCTCTAATTTTCTGATCATTATTGAGTAATTTCATCGACCCCCCCCCCCCACACACACACACACACGCTTGCCTCCGATCGCTAACAGCTCCGTGGAGCAGGGCCGCGCCGTCCCGCCAACGCCACGTCCGGAAGACGATCGGCAAGTCGCGGATATGTCAAAGGAGCGCGTTCTATTCACATCTAAAGGCGACGTGATTCAGCATTGCTAATGTGCCATTTTTATTTATTCTTTTTTTCCAACATGTGGAATCGTTCCCTCCTCTGATTGGAGAGCAGCGCTGCTTTTGTCCTCCATTTTGTTTTTGGACCTGAATGAACAGCAGCAAACCATCGCACCGAGAAAAACCACGCCAGCCGGCGGGGGGAAAAAAAACATTTTGGAGGAAAAAAAAAACAAAAAACGCGTCCGTCGACACGATTAGTCGATTTATTCGATGCACGGTCTCCGGGAAAAAAAAAAAATCTTGCTTTTTCTGGCCCCAAAAAAACCCAGAAAATAAATAAATAAAGCGATCGGCGCAATCGGCGCGGCGAGCAAGGGTGTTAAAGCAAAAAACAAGGATATGGGGGGGAAAAATGTTAAAATGAGAGAGGAAAGAAAAGGATCAGGAGAGAAGTTGGCAGAGACTGTGTCGGTTTTTGAAAAAGCTGGCACCTTCTAAACAGAGCCGGGTGCCAAACGCTGCCAACCAGCCCCACTAGCCTGAATATCTGCCCTCCCCTCTCTCTTTGTTTGCACCATGGCATTTTGCATCATCTTTATTCTATGCTTTTCCTTTTTTTTTTTTTTTTACTTCATATCAACCCGCAAATATCGTCCTGAATGACATTTTATTACCATAAAACCAGAGAATAATAATAATTAAAAAAAATTTAAAAAGGCGACGGAAAAAACAAAAAAAATAAAAAAATGACGGGGTAGATATTTAGTCGTCTCTTCATTATTATTATTATTATTATTATTAATGTTCATTTAGAGGATTTTAGTGGCTTCTTTTTTAATCTAAGAGGATTTTGTTTGGATATAATGGTGTTTTTAAATTTAAAAAAAAAAAGAAAAAAAAAAGAGATGATTTTAAATCGACGCAGCCGGCGGTGGTTTTCCGTTTTCCTTATGGAAGGATGCGTCCCGATTACAGGGACCCCACCCCCCCCACACTCTGCTCCGCTGGACCGATGGAAGGAGGCGTGAGGCGGACCGATCCGGGATCCGGCTTAATGGGACTCGGCCCAGAAAAAACAGGCTCTCTTTCCCTCTCTTTTCTACTCGTCTGCTGTCTTCACCTCTCGTCTCCTCCTCCTGCTCTTTTTGCCCCCCCCCACACCCACCCAGCCCCCACGGGGGGCCCTCAGGAGCCAAACCAGCCCGTCCTTGCGCTGGGATACGTATGTTTCTAACGGGATGGACAGATTTCAGGCCTGGCGCCTGTACAGAAGAAGAGAAAAAGCGGTCACACAAAATTCACACACGGAAATAAAGACGGAGCTGAAATAAAAGAGAAAATAACTCCAGGAGGAAAAATGTGAGAATACGATAAAATTAATATAGTAATTACTGACTGATTAAAAAAAAGCCTTTATATTAAAGTGAATGCTTTTTTTACATAATGTAATGTATGGATCGTTTCCATATTATTTGGATAGTTTAATTTCTTCAGAAATAAATACATTTCGATTTGCTTAAATATCGGCTATAAAAAAGTGAAGTCAGCTGCTAAATTGCGAAAAAGAGACACCATAACGATAATTTATTAAACCATAATTACACAAATAATTAAAAATCGCTCTTCAGTGAAATTAGGAAATAAAGCTAATCCATGTTGCTCACATGCTACGAGGAATTTTTCTATTTGTGAAGCTACGACCTGACCTTTTTGTTTCAGAATTAGACTTAATTCAATCATATACTCGGTCTTTTTGTGTATCGTTTCCAGTATAATTCATTAAACTGGATAATTACGGTGAATATGAAGCAGGCTGGCCTGATCCCAAAACCTCACGGAGACGCTCGGCGGTCCGACCCGATGGAGCGGCCAGAAAAAAAAAGTTGGGGGTGGGGGGGATCGGAAGATTGAAAGGCGGTTAGCGTCTCTCGTCGATTTTTTATTCTAGGGGACGATGGCGCTGGAATAATCTGCTTACCAGCAATTCCTTACACTCCACACGCTCCACTCCTCGCTTCTCTTTTCCCTTCCTTCTGTCACACACACACACACACACACACACACACACACACACACACACACACACACTACAAAAAAAGCTACTGGAAAAACTGGGGGGCTCTGAAAATGGGCCAATCCAGGGGCCAGTGGAGGCCTCAGTGCGTATTAAAAATGCTGCGGCGTCACCGACGCTGTTCCTGCCATGAGAGCGTTTTGAACGAAGATCTTTATCGACAACGTTATTTCAAACGACAACAGGGAGTAAAAAAGTTTCCGATGGAAGCGGCGGCGTTTTATTTTCACACCAGACGAACGCGACTCCCTCGGCGTTCGACGCTCTCCGCTGTCGGCGAGGGTTACGGACCGGTGCCAGAAACGCCGCAGCACGATTCAGGCTCTCCGGCCAGAAAACCTCTGGTCTGCCAAGGAGAAGAAGAGACTGGGGGGTGGGGGGGGCTCTTTTTCATTCTTTTTTTGTCTTTTAATCGCAGCGATTCCTTATTTTCTTCTGCAGAAATCACTGGGCTGCTAAATAATCCTACATCCAAATATACGTGAGTGTGTAAAAATACAGACCAGCCCCCACCCCCCCACCCCGTTCATGATGATGTTGTGTCTGATAAAGTTACCCCCGTTTGAAGCTCAGGATATTGGCCGGAGCAGATAAGATGTGTTTGATGGATTACGTTGGCGTGGGGGGGTTAAGTCTGTCGGTCCGTCCGTCTGTCTGCCAGTCAAGTCCTCTCTTTGTTTGTCTCTATTAAAAGACATTCTCTTAGCCGTTTGTAATGCTGGGGGGGGGGGGCTGCACACACAAACACACACACACACACACACACACACACACACACACATACACACACACACACACTGATGGCTAAATGAACATCGTAGATGTTTGGCTTCAGGTGATCGAGGCTACCCTCAGGTGATCGAGGCTACCCTCAGGTGATCGAGGCTACCCTCAGGTGATCGAGGCGACCAATACGGAAAGCGTAGCTCTGATTGGGGGGGGGTCTAACGGCGGATGGAGAACCTAAAGCTGATAAGTGTTCTTCCTCCACCTCCCTGATCCGTCACGGCTCACAGGGGGGGCCACTGTGGGGGGAGGGGGGGTCGCCTCTCGCCACACCGCCACCGTTACGTCACGCCGTGTTGTGCAGGTGTGTGTCCACAGGAAAGAGATCTGCCTGCTTTTAGCTGAGGGGGTGGGAGAGATCAGAGAGCAGCGGCTGTGATCTGTCCCAGCGCCGACTGCCCCCCCCCCCAGCCCCCCCCGGAACAGCCCAAGTCTATAATTGGACAAAAGCAGAGAGACATAGTGTACTGTAGTGGAGCAGAAACAGAGGAGGGGTGTTAGCATGTGTGTGTGTGTGTGTGTGTCCTGTTCTGTCAACCCCCCCCCTGCAGTTGGCGTCGGTGACATCAGTGGGACAGGCTGATGAAACGGCCGCCGTCCAATCATCAGGCCTGGCAACCGATAGCTTCCGTAACACGCGGACCGGACCCCCACCGGACTGGACCGGACCCCCCCCACCTCCAGAACAGCGAGCTAAGAATAAAACGCCGCGGCCGCCGCCTCCCAGGTTAGCGCGGAGACGTCCTCGCTAAACTCTGCTTCACCCCGGCCAGCTCCCGTCCACCAGACGGCAGAACACAGCTGGACGCTCCTGTCCTGACGTCCACCCGTCCCACGGAAACAAGACACCCCCCCCCCCCCCAGAAAAGGACAGAACGTCCCACGTTTGGTTCAGGAAGGGGAAAAAAAATATTCTACTGGTCTGCTCTCACCTGGAAAATGATACCTGAAACAAGATGAGCACACAGATTATAGAGAACACACACACACACACACACACACACACACACACACACACACACACACACACACACACACACACACACAGAGATGAGCGAGATGAAGGCTGATCTAGTAAGTGGGGTGAGGCGCTGCTGGATCCTGGCAGCGGCTGAAGGGAAGGCTTTACTCTGAGGGGGCGCCGGGAGCTAATCTGAACCGCGGTTCGCCCCGGCGTATTGTCGAACAGGAAGCGGCGCTCACGGAGGCCCCCGCGAACTCAAGCAGAGTTACACACTGGGCTGAAAGGAGCCTGGCAAAAAGTGGGGGGGGGGTGGCGCTGTCACAGAAGAACGCCGCGCCGCTCTGCCAAGGAGGAGAATTAAGGTCCTGTAACTGTATGCCAGTCTGTAGTAAGAGACCCGGGATAATAGTAGAGGGTGGAACGGGTCTGTGTGTGTGTGAGTGTGTGTGAGTGTGTGTGAGAGTGTGTGAGAGTGTGTGTGAGAGTGTGTGTGAGTGTGTGTGAATGATCTACCTGCATACCTTTCTATCATGGAAACAGAAGCAGCTCAAATACATTATTTATATATGATAATAAATCAGAAATTAAACACACACACACACACACACACACACACACATCACTGACAATCTCACACACACACTTTCATTTGATTTCACATTTTGAAACAGAAAAACAATTTTGTGCACCACTACGGATCACTTTAAGAATTTCATTTCTGCTCACTCTAAAAACTCAAAATAAGTCGATTTAAAATCTAAAATAAGATGAACTCCTCTGCTGATACATCACACAAGGTTTTTATTTTTGCTCCAGCAGTAAATGTGTTAAATATTTATGTGTCTAGAAAAGGAAAAGAATCATTTTGACCGCATATGAAGAATGGTAATTATTTACGTGTCAATATTTAATATCGGTCCCGCAGCTGAAAAATCAGTCAGAAAAACTGGATGTGACAGAAGAAAACAGCAGTTTGGAGCGGAAAACACACGAAGTGTGTTTAAAGTCAGCGCTAAAATATTTTAGTTTAATGGAGCCGAATATGGAGAAATAAAAGTTGTTATAAAACGAAAGGAGACAGAACGACGCTGCCGGGACAGAAAAGTCTCAACTTTTGTGTGTGTGTGTGTGTGTGTGTGTGTGTGTGTGTGTGTGTGTGTGTGTGTGTGTGTGTGTGAACAGAACAATCAGGCGAATAACGAATGGGGCAGCTTGGCTGAGCTATGTGTGTGTGTGTGTGTGTGTGTGTGTGTGTGTGTGTGTGTGTGTGTGTGTGTGTGTGTGTGTGTGTGTGTGTGTGTGTGTGTGTGTGTGTGTGTGTGTGTGGAGTCGCGTAAGGCTGTGCAGGCTGAGGCCGCAGACGGGCTGACTCCTAAACTACCTGGGACGGGGCCAGCTGTCACTGCACTCTCCAGACCACCGTTCACACAAAAGAACCCACACACACACACACACACACACACACACGTACACACACAAATGGATTACAGACGCACCACCGAGCGTCTCGTGCACACACACACACACACGTATGCACACGCGTGCAAACGCGTGCGGGGGGGGGGAGATAAACAGGTCTGCAGATGCTTTTGTTTACCGATGGCACCGGAAAACATGCACATTTGGATTTAGACAAATTTGCACACAAATACTTGAACAAATGTACGAATGCAAACATATCTCTAGGTAAACACAGGTTTTAACGCCTCGCTGTCAGATTCTCCAAATCTCTTTAAAAAAAAAACAAAAAAAAACCAATACAAGCGTCAACGTGAAACATATTTTTAAAGATTAGCCGGCGCAGACGGACCGGCCCCCGTTAGATGTCAGGATGTGGCCGTTATCTTTCATTCTGAGGCTCAAGCCAGCAACGGGATGGGCGTGATGAGTGTGTGACACGTGATAAACTGCGTGTGTGTGTGTGTATTCATTTCCCTTTGGGGATTATAACAGTGTATAAAATTTTTTAAAAAGTTAAAAATTCCGGGGCCGCGCTCATACCTGGCGTGTGGACGAAATAGGCCAGGTAGAGGTCCAGCTCCTTGACCGTCACTCCGATGTGGTGCGGCTGGACGCACAGGCCGTGGTTGGAGCACTGCGGCGACTTGACCAGCCGCTCCCCGTCCGTGCTCTCCAGCGGGCTGCCCTTGAACAGGATGACCATCACCAGGTCCAGCCGCCACACCTTGTCGGCCTGGCGGAGGCAGTCGATGCGACGGATCTTGCCCTTCTGGTCGGGGTTGGACAGCACGCAGCAGGGCGCCTTCTTCCCCGTGATGGTGAGCACAAAGTCCTCACGAAACTCCGGCCGGATGTCCTTGCGGAGTTTGGCCAGCAGGCGCGAGGCCCACTTCTGCTTGATCTCCGGCTTCTCCCCCAGCAGCTCGTCCTTCACGGCGCGCTCTTCGTCCTTGGTCATCCTCTTTTCGTGCTTCTTGAAGTACTTGCGTTTACGGGCCTGCAGGTTGAACCAGGTGTAGGAGAAGGCACGGACATGGGGGAGGAGGGCCTCAATGAAGGGATGAAATTCATCCTGGGGGAAGAGGAAGAAGGGACGTCAGAATGATCCACCTTCAAAATAAAGCTGTTGGAAAACTTCCTGACAATTTGACATGAAAATGAAGAAATTAAAAAAAAATAAAAATAAAATAATATAATAGCATGCAACTGAAATTAAATCGAGTACCAAAATATTCAAAATTGCAATTAAAACTATAAAAACACTTTCAACTATTTTAGCATTAAAACCAGATAAAATACAAAATAAATACGTAGCATTAAAAAGAATACATTAATCGGAACCCTAAAACGCAAAGCATTTTATCGCTGCCATTAATTACACTTCAGATGCAAAGACAAAAATAGAATGTGCGATTGCAAAATCCAAAGGCAACTGAAAACCGAGCCAAGTCGAGCTCCCGGTGTTCTGCTGGAAAAAGGAAAAAAGTTATTCTGCTGTACCATATAATACCTTCACTACATATCTCTGGGCAACAAAGCCCAGATCTCGCCACAGCGCTCCTGTGCCAGGGTTGCCACACATCGGTCGCTCACCACCGCCAAGCTTTGCCGCCACAAGACCACTGTTGAAATGTGCTGCTAAAAGATCAGCCATACCATTTCCTATCTCTGCTACCATGCAAAGGGGGGAGCTCCAACCAGACTCACATTTCCACAACAAACTGAAAGCAGACAGAAATCACCACAGAAAACCACACAGCTAGAGGAAGACAGACGGCCTGGTAGTTACCATTTTGCACTCTCATCATAAATTTGGCACAGCGTTTAAAGTGAAAAAAAAAAAAAAATCTCCTGCACCAGTTCTTTTTTTTTTTTTTTTTTTTCTTCCCGCGCTCCCAAATGTAAAGCAAGTGCTGGTTTTGGCAGGGTGTGGAGAATTAGCAGATGAAAAAAAAAACAAAAAAAACTTGAGCGTTCTAGAAAAAAAAAAAAAAATGGCGCGATACGCAGCTCACTAAAGACGACGGGCCAAAGTTTAAAAAGCAAAAAATTTTAGGAAAGGGAAAATTCGCTGCAAAAAAAAAAAAAAAGGTAAAAACTTGCAGCAAACTATGAAGTAAAAATAGAAATGTTAACAGCTAAAAAAAATTTTTAAAAAAGAACTTCAATAATGGTGATCGATGCACTTAAAAGACACAATCCTTTGTGCATTCCAAAAAAAAAAAAAAATCAACCTTGACAACAACCAAAAAAAAAAATCCTTGGCAAAGTGGAACTGGTCGTGGTGTCTGTTCTGATCCCTGGGCCCGGCACAAGACTCACACACACTCTCTTACACACACACACACACACACACACACACAGAGGTGGGGGGGCCAGGGAGAGCAGAGCACAGAATAGGGAGGAAAAAAAAAAAACCCAGAGCCGAATCAATGTTGGACGAGCGCATACGACCGCTGGCAGAGCTGAGTGCTGCTTCTTTTTTCCCCTTTTCTCTCCAACTCTCTCTCTTTCTCTCTCGGCTTCTCGCTCGCCGTCTCTCGTCCTCTCTTCGTTCTTTCCCCAACCATTGCTTGAGTCTCTGCCAGCGCGAGTAGGGCCCACCTATTTGGCAACAAGACGCCTGTAGCCCAGCCAATGCGTTAGCTTCAAGAGCTGAAAGGGAGGGAAGAGAGAGAAAAGAGGGGGAGGTGGGGGTGGGGAGGCGAGGGGGGGGTGGCAATGAGAGGAGAGAGTGCGCAGAAGAGAGAGGAGAGAGCGAGAGAGTAGGAGGGAGCAGGTGGAAGTGGACCGAGCTGACAGTCTGGTGCGACGAGGCACAATTTGCCAAATCGACAAGTTCGACTCTGACACTGAGGCAAAGTTGAGGGGGGCAAACCGCCTAATGCACCAACACCCCCCTCACCCCACGCCCCCCCAGCCTGCCTCCATCTTTACTCCGGCCGCCATCACCTCGTCTCCCTCACCCCGCCCTCCGCCAGTCTTCCCCCCCCCCCGTCTCTCTGCTTGCATAATGCCACCTTGGCAGAGGATGGCACAGAGAGGACACACAGCTCCAGAATCCCTCCAGAGCCCACCGCCGGCAGCTGCTCACGGGTTTACCACGGCAAACAAAGAGGGGGGAAACAAACACAGGCAGACACACTCCTCCGACTGCACACACACACACACACACACACACACACACACACATCAACGGGCGAGCCATTTCGAGGCAAAATGCAGAAATGGTTACAGAACGTGGCGGCGGCGGCGGCGGCGGTTGGGGAGGGTGGCGAGCTGAGGTAACAGAATCTGCCTCGGCTGAATCGAAGAGGCACATAAACGGTCAGCGCTAACACGTCCCACCAAATCCCACCCCCCCACCCCCTTACCCCAAGTCCTAATTTTGCTTTGCTGCTGAACTCCCAGGAGGAGCGGGCGTTCAGAGCGACAGCGGCGACGGCTGCCATGTCGCCTCAACGTGAGGCGTGTCATTGGCGGTCGCACCTGTCCGAAGGCACGAGCAGGAGGACGCCGGTGGGTCCAGACCAAAAAAACCCGGGTAGAGATCACGCAATCCTTTAGTTCCTGATGTCTGATATCACCTGGAGACTCCTCCATACAGGATCTCTACACAGGAACAGTCGGGAAACCTACAGAGTGTGTGTGTGTGTGTGTGTGTGTGTGTGTGTGTGTGTGTGTGTGTGTGTGTGTGTGTGTGTGTGTGTGTGTGTGTGTGTGTAGACGTGACAGTCTCACAATCAGTTCATTGCGTTTCTGAGCTCAAACGTCAAACATCTCGACTCGAGACGTCTAGATGATGACTAGAGGATTCCATTTCTACTGACGGCCACAAACAGTCCATCTGGTGTACTTCCATCACAGCTTCCTGGACAAAGTGGTCCTCACATTCATCACTAAAGATAATAATTTGGTTTGGATCATGAAGGAACTTTAAGAAGTTCTAGAAATTCGTAAACTTCTCTCGTTGGTGGAGGGAAACAATCGGGCGAAGCCGCAGAGCCCAAAAACATCACGGATGAGACTCTGCCAAGGCTTCAGAAAAGAACTTCTTACACATTTAGAATAACGGCCGAGGTTACGAAAAGTCGCACTTAACCAACGAAGAGCTGCATTATGTGCACAAAGACAGAGGCACTTAAACAGGCAGACACACACACACACACACATACACACACAACAGCATGTTGTCGGCGATAAACATCACGGCCTCCAGGCTCGCTCCCAACAATGACTTTTCAGCTTCGTCTCCGAGTGGAGAACATCAGCCCATAATGAGCGGTGAAGGACAACACACCTCCTTCTCCGCCGGCTTTGTGTGGCTATACACTGACAAAAAGCAACAAAGCCCCCACACTTCTCCCCCCGGTGTGTGTGAGGAGGGTGGCGCCGGAGGTAAATGTACATTTCCTTCAACACCTGCAGCAGCAACAAAAAAAATCTGTGAACTAAATTGGCTCTTGAACGCGTCTGGTTTCTGGTCAAAAAAGAATCAAGCGTTCCGAGGCGGCTCTGCCAGAATCCAAATAAACCAGCATTCAAATGTGACTGGAAATTTGACTACAAGCAAGTTTAAGTCATTTTTCCTCAGCTACGCTTCGGCTTTGTTTCGTTTTGTTTTTTTTAAATTATTATTATTCACTGTGCTGTAAAGTAACACGTTTATTTCCACGAGTGTGCAGATTTTTTTTCCAAGTGCCTAATCTGGAGGGAGAGGAGTCCTTCAGCTCTCAAGTCTGCTTCGCCTGTCATGTGACGTTCACGTGACGTGATTGAGACGCATCCACAGGTAACCGACGCCCCGTGAACGCACCGCAGCTTCCCTCGTTGATGCCCTCATGGTATTTAACTCAAGTCAGACGCGTTTCAGCCTTTCATTCTGGCTTCCGGTCGGTTCTGCGGGTGCTTCATGTTTTAAGGAGCGAACCCCGTCGCGCAGGTGCGCGGGGTGTCCAATTTTGCGTCATTACGCGCACCTTCAAATCCCAGAAAATCCTCCCTATCTTTGCGTGATGCATTATGGGTCAGACATGTAAATTTAAAAAAAATAAAAAAAGACACATAGACCCTGCGCCAGCTCCTCTAATAGACAGAAATTCAGCCAATTAAAGTCATGAATTCGGCCTACTTTTCTTCCGCCAACGCGTTTCTCTGGCTGATTCTCTTTCTTCTCCTCCAGACTGTGTTAATAAGACGAAGCCCTGAGAGCCAGAAGTACTTAAAAAAATGCACCATCACCTCTCCAGCCCTGTTCTGCCTCATCTCACGGGACCTGAATGAGGGTCCTGAGAGGCCCCGTAGGGTCCCCGGAAGGTTCGGGGTGCGAATGTGCGCCTGCGCGGATGACGCTGTTTTTTAGTTTTATTATGTAGTCATTTTTACATCAAATGGGTTTAAAAAATTAAAATGCTCTAAATATATTAAAACATATTTTTTTTCTTTCAATACAAAAAATATAGGTAACTAAATCGCGGGTTGTTTTTTTTTTAAATTCACTCCATCATTGTCAGCTTCACTGGGAGAATTTGCTGCATGAAGCCCTCAGCTGGATTTAAACTGTATGAGAGAGACAAAAGAAATAATTTTCAAGTCATTTATTTTCCTATTCTCCGCACGTCTGACTGAGAATGTGAAGCTGGCTGCCAACTTCAGATTAACTCTTTCAGTGAGGAGAGAAAAGGCTCTTTACTGTGACAACAAGCCCACAGTCAGATCCATTAGTGCGTCTGTGGAACGGCATTTCCAGCCCTCCGCACCAAGTCCGTATGGAAAATGTGGATTTTTTTTAAAATCTACTAATTAGAATCAAATACTTTTTAGTGTTCAGTAATGGGATATTTAACACTTTAGTAATTTACACTTCATTTTTTAAAAATATCCAGTGGAATAATATGATTTATAATATGATCTGAATTTTTTATTCTCCCACCTAAAGTCTACATGAATGCCACTGTTTTTATATGTTAAATACATTTATTTCTATTTATTACTAATTAAATAAACAGCAATACAACATGGAAATCACTGAAATGATCATTAAACCAGCTTACAGGAGCCTGGTTATCAGGTAACATTCTCCTTGTATGATAAAATAAAATAATCCCTTATTTGTGCCACAGTGGGGAAATTTAAATACAGTATACATTAAATGTAGACAGACAAGATAAAAAATAAAATAGGATTTTCATCATATTATTCATATATTTCCTGGACCAACTATTTGACAAATAAAGGATGTAATAATGCCGTTTGCTCTAAAATCCACATCCTGAAGCTATATAATAAAAATCAATGTAATGTTTATTTTGTTGTGAAAAAAATTTAATGTTTCATTTAATGAATTTGAATTCCCATTTCTGTTATTCCTACACCAAAAAAATCTCAGAACTCTCAGCAAACCGAGGCAGTGATCAAAGTGTCCTCTCCTTTCCGACCCACAATGCCGAGCAGCAGGCCTCTCCATCCTGCGGTACCTGACCTCGCAGAGGACGAGCTCCATCTCATTAGACCAATTAAAGCACGCTCCCCCGTAACCCGGGGGCCTCTCGCCCCCTGGTCCTTCATTAGCGAAGCCCTGCCGGGGGGGGGGGGGCTCGGCTCTGTCCTCTCCTGCCCAGCTGAGTGTCCCTGACCCCGGATGGAGCCCGACACCGGTTCCCTCTGACCCGACCCCCCCGCTGACAGAGAGCCAGAGCAGGGAGGCGGTGCAGGTGGAGATACTCACAGATCGAGGTGTTCTTCTATCAATCTATGATCCTAGAGATATTAAGAGTAATTCAATATTTATTTGGTTATTTTTATGTATGTTTCAGAACTGGTGTTGCAGGACACCCCACCGCCATCACACTAATCATTGGTGTTAATCATTAGAAGGGGTTTTTATAAACGGGGGAACGAGTCTCCAAAGACCCCACGCTGACCGTTACCGTCGTGACGCCTCCAGATCCACTTCACCGAGTTCACAGACCGGCACGTTACTATGTGTGAAAAATCTGTAAGCAATTTGCGGTGGCTGGGTTGGTAACGGCGTGTGTGTGTGTGTGTGTGTTTAGGGGGTGACTGGCCGAGGAAGAGGCACGCACGGCACATTCCTGCCCCCACAAAGGGGTCCCCACTGCCTGGCTTGCAGAGCGAAAAACCCTAGCCGGCCCTTCCAGACTCCTTCATCTGCAACCAGAATCAGCGATGGCGTTTTTTCTTTTCGGTGGAAAAAGTCGGGGTAACCCCAGCTATGAATTCACATGAGAAATATCGAGGGTTTAATGTGCTTCAAAAGAAACAGCAGTGTCACCCAGGTAACACAGATCCCCTCCGGGCTACGCCGCTTTTGCAATTCTCTTTAGAAATGTACTGAAACAGCGTGTGTTCCTCCGTCAGGAGGTCGATATACACGTTAAGACGTGCAGATCTTCCACGCGCTGATGAGGAGTGAAGCAACACATTTATTGCGCCCCAAAAAACTTCACGCGACATGCGGTGTTTATCGACATGGATGTGCTGATGTCACACGGCGTGCGTCTCTGCGTCTCACCTGTGAAAATGGAGGCCGTTGCGTCTCTTTTACCTGATGACACCTTTCTTCTGCAACGGTCAAAACAATAAATACATTTTTTTTTTTAAAAAGACTTCTGTCAACCCCTGAGCTGTTGGCCGCTGCGGAGAAGGAATGCGTTGTTGATTGAAGGAACCCGCGTCGCGTTAACGTGTGTGTGTGTGTGTGTGTGTGTGTGCACACGTGAGTAATTGGCCATGCCTGGGCAGGCCGACTCAGCACCACAACAGCCATGACTGAGTGTTTTCTCACTGAGCCAGCCAACTGACTACTGCTGCTCATGCTGCTGCCAGTGCAGACCAGTCGCTGATACTACACTGATTAAAACATCCTTTAATTGTCGCTTTATTTCCTTACATTTAAGTATATGCAAGCACAGTTTATGCGGATTCATCAACTGAGATCTAAATTTAAAAAAATCCTGTCAAAGTGTCCGGGAGTGGAGGAAAACTTACAAAACTGCAGCCAGCTTTTATCAACATTTGGCTGGTGGAGGGTGTTAATTTTCTACCCTGGTAAAAAAAAACAAAAAAAAAAAACAGCTCTGTAATCAGTAAACACAGAGCGCCTGGCCTGCAACAAAGAAGTGCATTTAGCAAATTTATTCTATTTGATCCTTCGTTCCTATTTGGGTTTTTTGTCGGATGGCGATATATTTTTGATGACGGTGTCAGAAACACTTGATGGTCACAGAAGTGAGACAACATTAAGAGCATAGAGGTGCCCGGTTGGCCCTCTCGCTTGTGGCTCGCATTATCTTTGATCTGCACATTCTGGTTGACATGCATCACAGAGAATTACAAGCAAATTCATTCATTAAGTGGGCTCAAAGCAGAGGGATGTTACACCATAACCCCCCCCCCCCCCCCTCTCTCTCTTGTGAAAAGATCCTTTGGAATTAAAAAATTTTGACACGGCCTGAAAGGCGGAGGATCATCAGGTTCGTGTGTTAACTTGCCGCTTAACAAAGCTGTAGGGCTTTACTTGTCCTTTCAAAGAGACGAGTGTGAAATGCCAAAGGCAGCTTTTCGCACACGGCGCTGGAAGACGACGGCGAGTTGAACTGAACCCGAGACGAGCGGCACGTTGGAGCAGAACACACACCTGCAAAACAGAGCTGGTTCACCAGAGCAGATCCGTAACATCCTGGTGATTTTCGTAAACCAACACCATGATTGATACTCATTGTATCTGCTTTACAAAATGCATTCTTGCTCCTGTTAGGGTTGAGCGTTTGTGTAGTTGGTGAGTAACGCATTGTCTCCACCCTCCACTCATCAGGTTCATGACATTTAACTTCACGCTGATTTACAAGTGCACACAAGCTCTTTGTTCAAACTCTTTAATGTCTTAATACCTGAGAATGCATTATGTTAAAGGACCAGTTCGGGGGAATTTTAAGTGGTCTATGGAGGATTTCCTCCACCAGACAATGTTGAGCAGAGTTTGGAGAGCAACGTTCAGCAGACAGTCGCTGCAGGCAGCAAACCGTATCTTAACCTCCTCAAAAGATCCATTTAAATAAATCAATACTGCTTCATTTCCATCAGACAGTCTGTCTGTGAGGGAATGACGCTGGGATCTTTGATGTCGCACAATAACACAGACAGACTAACCGACGGCGGGGGCGTCGCACTGCCAACTTCAGTGTTCGGCTACCTCAACTCGCCGTTTCTGACAAAAGGTTTGTTCAGGAGTGAGACCAGAAAACAGGACAGCAGGTAAACATGTCCTGAATACCCCGAGCACTAAATCCAGTTGTTTTAGCGACTAAAATCTTTCTTGCTGTTGCCTCATCCACAAAGAATTTGTTGCTTAACTATGAGTGAATACCTGATACAGCCCCACTTTAAAAAAAAAAAATTAATATAAAATGAACAATTAATTGTCTTTTTTTAAAATTATAATCCTCTCTTTCCTCTTCTAAATTATCCCACACTTTTCTCTGGTTAGAATTAGCTATTATTAAAAATTAATTGTAAGCAGTTGTGTGAAGGAGCAGCAGTACATTTACTGAAATACTCATGTGCTTCATATTTAAATTTTGTATTTCCATTTTGTGCCATTTTATATTTCTACTCCACCTCATTTCATAGGGAAATATTCTACTTTTATTTGACAGCTATAGTTGCAAATTATTTTTCAGGTTAAGATTTTGCATGAAAAATGTGTACATAAAACACAAGGAATTATTAAAGACCAAGAGGGGACTTATTTTCCCTTATTTTCCACCTAATATCTGGATTCTGAGTATGTAATAATACAACAGCGCTCCACAGAGTCCCGCATTAGGAGGGTGCAGATATCACGCTCCTTGTGGTCGTAATGAACTCGGGTGGCCACTGATCAGCAGCACTTATGGATGCAGGGCCAGAAATAACAGGGCCCTGCTAAATAATCGTCCCTTTCACTCCCCTACTACCATGACATCACCGCAGCCTCGGCCAGCATGAGGGGAACAGTAGTGCCGTGGCTCGGAGACACACACACACACACACACACACACACACACACACACACACACACCCAGATGCCTCTGTGCAGCTGTCTCCATCCCGTGTTTGCGTGGATGTCCCCGATCACACTGTACATTGTTGCGGTTGAATATGGCATCAAGCTAAAACCGGCGCTGTTGTTAACCTGGGCTGAACGCTGGCAACCCGACCTGATAAAACATACAGCCGGAATCTTTCCCCTGCAGGACGCCTGAGGTTCTGATCGCACTCAGCGTAAACTCAGACATACGTACGGCGGACATCGCCGACCGGGCCAAGACAGAAAAACTCGCTGCAGCACAAAGGCTCCAGTAAAGTAAAGCCCACTACTAATGCAGTGTTGAAAGCTTCGCAATCAGACAAATAAAGGGGCAATCTAGCACACAATCAAACTGGAGGTTTAGCCTGCTCTCCTGCCAACAGCTAGGGACCTCCTCTTTCCGAACAAGGGATGTACTATTGACTATCCCCCCTCTCTCTCGGTCTCTCTCTCCAGTCTTCCCTCTCTGCCAGTCTGAAAGGCGTGATGCCAACCTTTTCCACCATTGGGCATGCTGCCCTGCCCTTTATGCAAATGCTTTGCCGCAATCCCTAACTAACAACCCCCACCGTCTCACCCTCCTTGTCTGTACACCCCACACCTCCCCCGGTTATAACTTCCTGTCTACATATTCTTTTTAATCTTTTTACGCGTCCATTTGACTTAGCCAAGTAACTGAGCTTAAGCCATAGCCACAAGTAACTAATTAAACCTTGATGATCGGAGGTCCGGCCTGTGTGGCCTGTAGGCCCGGACTTTGTTTGGTGCCCCCCCCACCGTGAATAAAATGAACCGACCACGGGCGAATGTTTGACAGAGGTGTGGTTGTAGAATATGTGTCTGTATAAGCCCTGATAAAAGAAAAGGACATCTCCTGGCGAAAAGAACAGAATCAAGCCACAAGGAAAGGACGACTAAAAGAAGGGTATCTCAATTACGAAAATGTGTTCTTAGTATTAGCTTTATATTCCTTGAACATATAACTGGTGGCTGCTCTGTTTGGCTGATAGGGTCACATGATGGCAGAGAGTAGGGGTCAATCTGACATTGGCGCAGAAAAAAAGTACACAGTGACATCTGAATTCAAGCAAACATACAGGCGCTCTTATTGGTTGAGGAAGTACAGTCAGAGATCGCTGCGCTAGATGTTGGTTCAGAGGAGCTGGAGGGGTTGATAGTGTCATAGTTCATGTCAGTCATGGATGCCGCTGACAGGCAGGTTTCACAAGTCGGCGCAGAGGCTGAATAAATCGAAAAGGTTCTTAATGCAGCAGCGAACAGAAACGCACAAAAGACTGGAAGGGAGTAAACAAAGACAGACAAAGGAGATAACTTCATTTAGAAACAAGACGAGAGCGGCGCTCAGACACAACCCAACACGTCGGTTTAGTCCGCCCTGGTGCAACACGGCGGGGTAGTTTTTGTATGATTAAGAGATGTGTTAAGAAATATGCTGGGTTGCATATTCAGGGAAACTTAAAAAAAAAAAGAGAGAGAAACCTGCTGGCTCACCGGCCGGATCGCCACCAAACGTTAGTGGACTGTCTCCAGAACCACATGTAAAGGAAATCACTGCTGAGGGTTTTGCATGAAGCAAACAGACAGCGGTGAAAATGAATTTGCCATTAATATGACTATTACACCAACTGTCAACATTATTAACGAAGGCCTTTGGATAAAAATAAAAAGGGGAACCTGAGGACAGAGACAGAGTTAACACATCGGCCGAGGCCTGAAGGAAGAGCCCTGCTTAATGCTGTTAGAGCGGCGCTTCCGCTGCTGCCTGAGGGCCAGCATGGAGCTGCTAAACCAGGGCACAGGGTCCACAGCAGAGACCGGAGCCCACACTCCACAGGAAAGCAGCTCGGCCTAAAACAAACACTGCACAGCCAGAAACACACCGACGCCGCTGTCTCCTTATATGCCCCGAGTGCTCAGGACATGTGGCGTGTTACGCTTCCACTTCCACGTGCGGGACGGACCGCACAGAGTCGAGCTGCTGAACCCCGTCAACGGGTCCGAGCAACGGAATCTTCGTCTTTGTGGCAACAAAATGGAATTTTCTTTTTCTTGATGAAAAAAAGGATGTGTAAACCCTGACAGTCCAACGCCGCAACAATCTCCAAATGTTTATTTCCACAGCCTCCACACAAAGCCTGCTTTAATTTTCCTGGGAGAGGACAGATAAATAAAGCCAAACAAGTTGGTTGAGGGGGAAATTAAGACTTTAACACCCCTCACTCTTTTTGGGGATTGCCGCTACACACACACACACACACACACACACACACACACACACACTTCCGCTCTTGCAGACTTCCTCGTCAAAAGTCAGTAACAAAGTTGAACGGTACCCGATGGCAGCGATGACAGACGCTTGGCAGGGAGGCAAAGACGTGAAGCTACGACCTCAAGAAACATGTTGGATTAAATGTTTGAGGTCACAGCCTACAAATTATTCCAGTGATGCATGTATAATCAAGAAACAGACGAGGTACTTTAAAGTCAACATTTTTACACTGAATTAGATCATAAGAAGTGGAGAAGTGGGTTTTGTGTTTCTTTGGATCAAAATCACAATGGTCACAGGTTAAAACTGACTTTGCTGTCAAATAACAATAGAACTGGGACATTGTAGAGGAAATAATGAACATGTAGTGTCCAACATTGGGTCAGCCTCACCAACGCAATTCATTGTGGGTAAATAAGCCAATAGTAATGCACAAATAAACGAAACACCATGCGAAAAATGGACTCATTTATGGGTGATTTAGTTCCACTGGGCACCAAAAACCACTCAAGTTAAAGGGTGGTTCAGTGTTACAGAAATCTTTTATCTAATCATTGAGTTATTTATGTCTCAGTCACCAGATTTTGGTTTGGACAAACAACAATACCACTGCTAACCCAGTTTGACTGCAACCAGTGGGCCCAGACTGGGACCAGTTTGGACTGCTAACGTGAATCAGTGGACTGTTAACACAGAACTCAGTGCAATTACTTTACATAACCTTCAGATGCAATTATGTGCTCAGGATTAATACGTTGTGCAACAATAAGACAACGTTAGAATGACAAGAAAACAGATAACAAGCGACCTATCGGGATGTATTAGAGCATAATTAGCATCTATCTGAAGAAACCCAATCACAGTGAAAATCAGAACGTGTGTGTGTGTGCGTGTGTGTGTGTGTGAGTGGTAGAGGGAAAGAGGGAAATGAATGAGGCATTTTCTTACAGCAGAGCCCAGATCAGAGCTCCTAACTATGGGATTTGGTGCTGTTGCCTTTCTCCCCCCGGGGGGGAGTAATTAGGTTAGGGAGGACAACTGCCGCATTGTTTTAACAGAGGAGGGATTGTGCAGGCCCAAGTCCCACCAGTAACATGCTTCCCTCAAAACAAAAATGTCAAATGGATTCTGCGGGACTCAGATGTATATCCACTCTCACCCAGTCTGAGAAAGTTTTTTGTGATAAAAAGCTGCATTTCAATCGATTAATGTATCCTGTGAAATGTCAGATATAGTCCAACAGTGTCGGATGTCTCCTCCTGTTGTTGCATTTGTGGGATCGTGGCGTTTCGCGGGCCTCAGTTCCTGCTGTATCCAGAGGCTTGGCACCACGTCCCGCTCTTAACTAGTGTAATATGGTTATGATGCATATGCATTCCTTCCAATCCCCTAGGAAATATAATACGCCTCTATCGTCTGTTTTAATCACGGTCTGCTTCCAAGGAAAGTAAAAGGAGACTACAAACAGCCGCAGCTATAAAAAGGCTTTCTCAAATATACATCAAGTTCGTTTAAACACATCCTCTGCTGATTGATAGAGAGCAAATCAAACAAATCATGCTGCTCTAAAAAATAAAAGGACTTGAAGACTTGAACGCACCCCAGTATTTACAATACGTCGTCCATGTGCCGATTTTCCTCTCTTCTTTCCAGCTCCTTTCATTTCTCTCTCTGCGCTGTATTTCTTTTATAATCTCTCTGAACCAAAGGAGGGAAATAAATCTGCTGCTGTTTCACTCTTCGCCATTCTCAAGGCCTTCAAGTCTTCATACTATGGAAAAAACCCCCAAAACAAAACAAAACAAAAAGCGCACCATAATGTGCACCTCTGCATACCCGCCCACACCATCCCTGTTCGCTTCCATCGTAAATCTGCACAGCTTGGCTGCATCATGCAGTCAATTTGTGGTCCCCATAAGAGTCCTAACTCCGGTTTGGAAATACTTCCATTCAGGTGTGCAGACGGAGAGGAAAAATAAGGAAGGGGGGATTAAAAAAATAACATGATGAATAGAATAAAAATGTGTGTGAAATGATGTGCGAATCCAACAGACAGGCCTGTTTCTCCACCCCAACTTTGCCACAGGTGGTGGAGATGATTGAGCTTTATTCCAGATGATGACCATAATGAGCCCAGTTTTAGTTTCACCAAGCTTTTCTCAAGGCATCATGCATGCCTTAGAGCCTGACAGCAGCTTGATGCATCGGACAGCTGACCGCTCTCGGGTCCGTTCCCTCCATGTCCAGTCTCTCTTTTGAGAAGCTGCAGCCACAAAAGAAGGAGCGGCACGCACTGTTTCTCCATTACAGTCACGCGGGCGTTCACATCAAAACAGGGACTCTTTTAAGGGTAATTCAGAGACGATCTACATCAGCTAGACGCTTTAATAACAGGAGAGCAGAGACTTGAGCGCTGAGCGCAACTGAATTATAAATTATGAAGCATGTTTGAGGAGCACAAATTATCCCACTCCATAAACTTGCAGGGTGAAGCGAAATTTGGTCCATCTGTGTTTTATATTTTTGCAGTGACATAAAATCCTCTCCCTACATTGAATTTTCCAGTTAAATATACAACTTTCCATGTAACGCATACTAATCTTGCAGCCTAAACAGAAGAAGAAGAAGAGAAAGTTTAGGACTGGGTTCCCATGCAGAGTGCAGCTACAGCCTGGGCCAGTAGGGCCAATAGGAGAGACTATGGAGGTTTTAGATTTGCCTTCAGCCCTGCTTGGCCTCCTCCGCTCTGATCCTCAGTTTCTATTCCAACAAGGGTCTATTTGAGTCTACTGTACTCTGCTTGACTTTCAAACAGCCTGGGGCCTGCAGCACCACCCAGCAAACATAAGTCACAAGAGGCATAGAGCGGGCACTCATACCCAACACATACACAGACACTTTCACACAGTCACAGAGTAACGCACAAACTCCCGCCCTCCAACTCTGTTTGCTCACAGCTGCCAGGCCTCCTCAGAGTTCATCTGAGGTAAAGATATGTTATATTATGCAACCGAGTATAGATTTTCCACCCTTGGCCCGGTGCCACCTTCCTGCTCCAAAGAGCAAGATCTGGAGCTTTGTTCCCTGGGGTGACAGCTATTCCTTTACTGAACGGGTGGGTGGGAGGGTTGAAGGGGGTTTTAGAGACATAGACAAAGTCAGACAAGGAAGGTAACAAATAAGCAGGTAAGCAATCAAATGGGGGAAAAAAACAAGAAAAAGTCAGATTAGATTAATACAAACAGGCAGCTTTTTTCGATTGAGATGTCTGTTTTCTTTTTTCTGCAACTTCAAATCTTCCTTCCCCAACTCTTTTGTCCCAGCTCTTGAAATCAGGTCACAACTGTTTTCATTACTGTTTGACTTGCGGGTTCACAAGCCTCCAAGCGTCAACGTTCCTCCACCCACCCCCTAGACAGGAAAAGATTTTCACTGACATTAACCCCATAAATGCCTATTAAACCTAAGCACAAGCTCTCACTGGCACTCTTGGCAAACGAGCATAAAAACATCTACTGAAAGTTGGTGTTTAGGTTCGGTCATGGATAGAATCCTTGATGGTCCCACAGTTGTATCTGCAAAATTGCCAACATGGATTACAGTCCTGCAGTGTTTTTCTTCTCCTACGTATGATAAACATACCCGAGACTCTTCTTGGAACTATTCTTCCTCTGCTCCAGCATGAGGTAATTTAGGGTGATGAAGAAAGAAAGCCTTGGGAAATGTTAAGGCATGATTAATGGACTAATCAATGTTTCTTTATCTCTCCTCCGCTTAAAACAGATGCCAAAGAAGTGGTGAAAAAAGTGATGAATGCTTTGACATTGCTGAGTGGCATCACTGCGTGATCCCGTGATCACTGAACAAGTTCCATCACCACCTTCACCTTCCAGCGGATGGACGGATGGATGATGGATGGTTGGATGGATGATGACTGACTGGTTGAAATAGTTACCTAAATGGCCTAATGGTTAAAATATCTAAAGGTAGGTAGCAGCTAAATTGTTGGACTAGTTATGTGACAGTGAGCAGAACGTAATAGCTTAATGCCTTAAAGTAGCTGGCTTAAAGTAGTCGACCATTTAAACGAGATGTCATATAGAAGGACCGTATACAACCACCAACTAAGAGGTAACTATGACGATAATTGAAAAAGTAAGAATGAAAGTCTGATGTTAAACCAACAGTGATCCCTAAAGAAGGAGACCAGATAAAGGAACTTTCTGAAAACCCACATAATCAGAGGACCACAAAGTCTTTCACACTGTCCACACACATTAACATTCATTCAGGTCATATAACAGTAAGTCTTTCTCCTCTTCAATATAGAAAATCAGACAATTTTCAGTTCTACAGAATTATCCTAAAGCTGCGTCTGCACAAATGTCCTGTCATGTCCTGTAATGTACAACACAGACCTTTTCTTGGACACATCTTAAGTCCTTCACGACACAAAATCGGATGTAAGCCATTTGAAGACCTTGAAAACCTTCTTACCTGCACTTTGCTTTATAACTATGTGATTTAGTATAGACAACACACCACACATGAGGCCATACACTCATGTCAGGTGACTGTTACCTTCTGTCGACCACAAACTTAACGTCTTATGATATCTTGCTATCACCATTAGCTCTTAGGTGTCCACATAACATGGACATTTCAGAGCTTCTGTCACTCGAGCCATGCTATTTCTCACCACCCACTGTTCTACTCACTATTGTTTATGTGGTGATGACCTCAGCAATGGTGCTCCGAAAGTTAGGATTGTGGGGAAATGTTTCATCATCTAAAAGTTCTTATTGCTTAAGGTTATTATACTTTGCCCAAAGCGAGTCTGACTTTTTGACACAGTCAGTCTAAGGTAATAGCTGAATGTTTGAACTAGTTGGCTCAAAATCTGGCTTAATAGTTAACATTATTTGTAAAAAATAAAAATAAAAAAGTACTGGCTACATGAGTGAAACAGTTAGTTACAGGCGACTGCAAATGTTGAGCTGACTACAAATGACTTCATTTGGTGATGACAGTTACAAATGTTAACAAAATGGATATTACGCTGACATAAGCTCCAAACAAGGTCTAATAGATGAAAAAGAGATCTAAAAGGAAATCATTTTAAAATGATGGGTAAATATCATAGATAAAAAACTGAAGGAGTTATAAGTAAACTTAAAGATTCAAAACTGCAATATCAGCAATGCTGAATAACAGATTAAGGCCATTTTAAAGTGAATCAAACAAACTATTTTGGATGGGTGGGATCAGTACAGGGTTAGTCAAGCTCTTCTGACAGAACTTGGCTTGTTGGCCTAAATGAGAAAAAAGGCCTGGAAGCTACTCTCTTTTATCACATATGCCAAAATGTAACCGTCAGCCTACCGGGTGGGATTATTTTTCTGTAAGAATTCACACCTGCGCTTCGTGTAATTAAGTATGTGCAGGTGCGGTATGTATACGTACCATATGTACACGACACGCTGGAGTATGGTTTGCGTCCCACACATAGTCAGACTTGACGGTAAACTCCAGTCGCAGAAGGGTTCACTGGTGATTATGTGGATCTATTGTGGCTGCAGCTCCTGTTTTATTCACAAGATGATAATATGTATCTGTGTGCCATGTTTGTGTGTAGGGCTGCATCTGCCATTTTTCTTGCTTCTTTTTGGACAGTGGGTGTACGTGTGAGAGAGCGACTGGGATGGAAAGTCAGCCGGGGGAAAGCCTGTGAAGGAAGGCAGCAAACCAAGCTCCACAACCAGGGGAGCCACGCTCACATTTCATCCACATTAATCTGGAAGCTTTGTAATGAAGGGTCTACTGTATATATTTAGCAGTGAGATGTAGGTCAGACAGACAGGCAGGACAGGCCAAACAACATGCCCAGATTGCCCACACTGACATGACCTTGAGTGGGCTATCTCTGATCCTCTATCTATCCCCGTTGATAGACCCAACGCTCCGGCTCTGCACACTCCTGTCGTATATAACCCAACGTCACACAAGTCATTCTCATAAGAAACCTTACCCGCTGATTATAAAGAAAGAAGAGAGAATGAATTATTGTCACCGTTCGCTCCGTGTGTTGATACTGGCATTAGTTCAAATGTATTCAACGCTAGAACAAAGCACACTCAGACACATTTCTCAGTCTGTCTTCTGTAGCACTAGACACGGAATACAATTAACTAAACATTGCGAAATGTACAACAGTTACTCATTATACAATCGGTAATGTGACTTTATTGACTGAAATCCTTTATGGCAGTGACAGTTTTTACTACTGGCTTCACACTAGTAGCTTTGGTGCTAACAAATGACTGTATTCTCATCTATTCTCAAACCACGTGCTACCAGTGTCGTGAAATCTGATTAACGACATAAAGCACGTTATTTGGTTGATGCTATTTTGAGATGGCCAACCACTCACAGGAGTCTCTCTTTCTGTTTGAGCGTAATCGGCTGCCGGTGGAACTCTTCCCTGAACTCACCTTTAATCTGAGGCTAAAACGAACGACGTCTGAACGCAGGAACGGGCAGGGCTTTTGTGACATCACCTAATCCTGGTTCAATGGAATGGAAGGAGAGGGACTCCAATCCTTCACAGATTGGGGTTTTTTTTGCAAGGTAAATGAACTCAGACACAGTTGATTATTCCCAGCAGATCGTTTGTGTCTGTCTTTAAGGCATGATGAAACAAACCATTACAGACTATTTACATTACCACTCTGCAGTTCAAAGGTTTGGCCCTGGAAGCTATCTTCAATGGAAGCCAAGTGTGACAGAAATGGTGGCTGAAATTTTAAATATCTCTGATAATCTCACAAATACATGATCTATTCAAAACAGACTGAAGGCCAAACAGGAGGAGGAGTAAAAGGGGGGTAAAAGGAAGAAATTTGAGTGTATACCTTATGGTGTGTCGTGCAGAGCGGCCACACCCTCTCATGTACTGTACATTCTCTGTCTGCTGCTTTCACACACCAGCGTCAGCGGCGGCGCTACCTTGTCCTCAGCTGCCGTGTTCAATTTGTCATCACAAGTTTTCTAAATATTCACTTTTTTTAGATTTATGACTCCAAAACGAGAGGAGGGAACACAGTGTACTGGTGCCGGACGCTCGGCTGTGACAAATCTCTCAAATATTCACCGATGTATTCCCCTTTCATGCTTGTGGTTCCTTCTGGGTAAGGCACACTTTGCCTTGGCGGCTTGTAAACTGAGACCCCCACACACACACACACACACACACACACACTCCACCGCCACCCCCACACCCCCTCAACCTAATGCACACTCCACCCGACCTACTCCCATGCCCTGATCCCATTCTCTGTTTTCACATCGTACACTAAGTATTTGGTGCTCCCCTTGTATATTCTAGCTCAATTATGTAATTTAGCACCCATATGTGTGTATGAGTGCATGTGTTGGGTCGCCATGGCAACAGCACAACATATCGGGCGACCGCAGAACCGCGCTGGGGCCACGGGCACTGCCAGGGTTGTGCCAAAAGACTAAATCCACGCCAGAGGTAACATGAGCGAAGGAAAAGTGAGGCGGTCGGATGCTAAATGACACACACATGTAAAATCACACACACACACACACACACACACACACACCAGCACATTACTCTCCTCTCACTCCTCGTCCTCCTTTTTAAAAAAGACTCGCACACATTCTGGATATCCTCCCATTCTTCTTGGCGGGAGCCTCCCATGGCAGTAGCAGGAGGAATCCATTCTCCACGGATGCTGGGACAGCTGTGGCGATACTGAATGAGACGCAGTTCGTCCTGCTTTCCTCTGCGTGCAGCGTGAGATAAAAACTACATGCTACTTAATTCAAATCGATATCGCCCGCTGCCAACAGCCTCATCTCCTCTTTGTCTTCGCCACCGAAGGGGGAGAGCTGAGTTTCTTTACCAGAAATCAACGTAAATTTTGCTTCTGCTGACACACGCCACCCCCCCCCCCTACTAGTCACCAACTATGAGTGACAAAGCCTTCATAACCATCTCGGTCACATGCAAACACTACCCAAGCCTCCACAGATGAAACTGTCGGGCGGGGCCGATGGCGCCGGCGGAAACAGGAAACAAATAACACAAAAAACGTGACGTTCGGATGAGCAACGTGTAAAACATTTAGAATCTTTTCATGTTGTTGTTCTTTCCAGTGGATTGGCCTGTAACCGGCGAATGTTATGAATGAATAAGTAAAAGGAACACGGTGTCCCAGGTAGGCGTTTGGTATTACGACCGTCTGCCTGGCGTTCCCCCTGATGAGAAACGAGGGGGGGGAAGATCTGACACAGCCAATCGGGGACTCCGGTTTCCTGCCTGTCTTCCTTACGTCCACTTTTTGTATACGCAACAGGGTTAGGAGCGAGGACAATAGATCAGGCCCACCTGTCAATCAAAGGCACCATGAGTTCATTCATGTGTGTGGGGGCCAAAGGCAGAGTGCTTTACTGGCTGCCGGGTCGCTTCTCCACACAAGTTAAACTACTTTATGCTGCTTGGCATTGCTGAGACGTATATATATAGCATTAAGAAAATTCAACTCGCGAGCAACCCAACCTAAAGCCTCCAGTGACATCATAATTAAATCTGCCTATCTGAGAAATGTGATACAGACGCTTCTAATTCTTAACCCCTTGTGATGAGGTTGTGGTGCTGGCAGAAGAAATAAAAAAAAACTGCAGCAATTGGCTTGAAAATGTTAGTTTTTTGGGGGGGTTTTCTAAGTGAAGCAAAGTCACGAGAAACTGGTAAAAAAAAATTAAAAAAAACTGGCATTCCGTTTCCTCCAGCAATAACATCTCACAGGCCGAACTGGGCATGAAGACATGGCACCGGTGGTTTCAGCTACGTGTTTTTTTTGTTTTTTTTTCTTGAACGGAGGTATGCAAACTGGTCCCAAGTCTGCTCGCAGGTGTGTGTCTTTAACGCCGAAAAATCCAACATTTTCTGTTTGTTCATACTGTGGTTGCATTAGATTTTAATCCTCGGAGCAGCTGTTCCAAATCATTTTGCAGGCCTTGGAAGAGGGTTTTTAGAGGGGGGGAGGGGGAGTCGGGGTAGGGGGGTGGGGGTAAGGGCCACCTCATAACATGTGTGTAAACCAGCCCAAAGTTAATACCTCAAAGTCCGGATAGTGACTGAATTAATTAAATGGGATTCTCATATAAAACAAACCAGCTCAGGATTTGCCTCCTCTTTGCTATTTTCATTGAAAACACTTCTGATAAGGAGTGATAGGGGGTTGGTGGTGAGGTAAGAAAAATATAATACATCCTCTTGGAGCAACATATAGAGATGATAAATGTCAGTCATGTGCTCTGAGCCAGTGACCTGAAGCAGAGTTAAAACACATGAGGGTGAGGAAACGTCACCAACATGTTAGTGGGAATTGTCTGATAATTAACACACACACTCTGCAAGAGAAAAATGGGAAAATGCAGAGAAGATTTGTTTTCTGATGCACTTTGAATTTATTAAATGTTTTAAATGGAAGTTGCTGCTTTAAAATTTATCACCTGCTTTGTTTTTCCCCTCTGCAAATTAAAAAAAAACAAGCAAAAAAACTATCTATCCGTAGATTTATTCCAGGAATGCCATGTCACCTATCCTGCATCTGCTGCACAGATCCGATCTGACTTTTTCCTTTTGCACACATTGAACCACAACGCGGTGGGAGCTGCAGCCACTTTTTTGGCTTGTTTGTGCTGCAGCGTCACTGCGCTGCAACCAGACAGAAGAAGAGTTGCTCAATTCCAACAGGATGCATAATAAATAAATAAAAAATTACACAGAGAGAAATGCAACTTTTCATTCAAGTGTGTGTGCAAAATGATCAAGTTTTTCCTCCTTGCTTTATTCAGAAAGGCTGCAGGCCAGCCTGAGCGGCCCTGCAGGAGTATTATTTAAAAAAAAAAAAATCTTAAGATGGAATATATGAAAACACACACACCTAATGCGGAATAAATAGGGACTAAATAGGACTTACCACTAAGGCATTGTTTAGAAGGTGAGTAGGGTAATACTTTAGTGTTGAGAGGGTGTTAAGAGGCGAGGAGAGCAGGGGTCAGCGTCCAGGCGGGCACAGGGGGGCAGAGGGAAGGAATAATAATTAAAATGTCGCACCAGTGAAAACAGTGTGAGAAGACAACATCACGAGCTGCATATTATTACAGCTGAACACACTGAAAAATGCAATAAAAAAAAAATAAAAAAAAGTATTTCAGGTTGACACTTTGTGCTGCGTTCTC